>NW_026591086.1:5138806-5143993 GCF_907164565.1 Psammomys obesus
AGCCAGCTTGATAGATTGATGCCACTTGCGACTTACTTGCACTGTGCCCTGAGGAAGATCTCTGACTCTCAGATTTGCCACCTGAAAAAGACAGTAACTATATTTACCAAGTGGCAAGATTGCAGATAAAAATTCTACACAGTGTCTGGCTGGGCACAGGGGACTCTATAAAGAATAGCTGTTTTTATGGATGTAATTGTCTTAATTTTGTAATGTCACAATGTCTTTCTAGGTATGAACTAGCTGTGTAAGTCAATCCTGCCTGTTAGAGACTGTTATTTCTGACTGAGGATATTTAAAAGTTTGTTCCTTTAATGAATTGCATGATTTTTAAGAACTGACAGCTCCCTGATCTAATTTCCTGGCAGATTATGCAAGAAATAAATATTGTATTGAAATCCTAAAGCTAGTCAGTTCTTGCCTTTCTCCTTTTCTTTCTCTCCCTCCTTCTCCTTACCCTGTCACTGCACCTGAGCTCTGCTGTCTCAGAGATAGAAGACAACACTGGGGAAGCATGATTCTTTTCAGATTCGGACGCAGGCCGCAGGCTCTCCAAGGTGTCTGTGTACTTGTTGATTGTGGCCTGGCTTCTTCCCTACCTGCTTCTGCGGAGACCTCTCTAGCCAACCCCCTCTTCTCTATGGTGTCGGCCACTATGTGGGATTCCCAATACATTCTGTGGGCCAGATGGCCCAGGAGGGCAAACTGGGGTCAAACTGGACAACACTCAGGGCAAAGGGAAGCAGCCAGGGCTTCCTCCAGCAAGAGGCAGGGAGGCAGATGGGGGAGGGCTCCGGGATCCCATGGGATTTGGCTAGCTTGGCAGTACTCTTTTTTTGTCCTCTGTCCAAAAGATGCTCCTGGGAGCCAACCAGCAAGCTCTCTGTGTTCATTTTGTATCCTGGGAGTGAGCACAGAGGCTTGGCAGGAGAACAGGAGACCCGTAATAATAATGGCAGTTCTCGAACATGAAAGTGCAAAACTATTTTCCGTGACAGCTTAAAATTAATCACCGCCGCTTGCTGCCATAGATACCTCTCCTTTATTCGGTGCCAAGCATTAGGACAACTGTGAAGGCAGCCACATGGCTCCCAGGGAAAGACAGGAAATCTGCTGAGAGGTTCCACACAGCTGATTTTCTCCACCTCCGCTTTTGTCCCGGTGAGGGGTGCTGTATGCAAACCCGGAGTGCTGAGACACTGGCAATCGATCATGCGAACAAGCCACCATTGACAATCGCGGTGAGATAGTAAATGCATCTGGAGCTCTTCGAGACATTGATGAACCACCATAGACTCCAGCTGTGTACCGGAATGCTCCGGAAGTTATTGCTCATGGTCTTTGAACTCCCAGCAAGGGAAAAAGCAGCCTCTGCATACATCATGTTGTCTTGCTGACGGAAACGAATAGTCAAACAAGCAAAGGCAACCCAGATAAGCTCAGAGCGCAATTACTCAGAGCAGAATTAGCTTTAAAGTGCTATTAGTATTGTTTTGCAGTGCTGTGGGCTGAATCAGGGCCTATGCACACCAGGCAAATCCTTCACCACTGAGTTATGGCCCTAGGCCCTGCTTCTTTCATTATTTCTCTTCCAACATTAATTCATCTTTATGCTAATGAGTTCAAATTGTCTTGGAGGGTAAGTGATGGCTGTGAATATCCTCCCTCATCCTCCTGATTTTTTAGTCCCTCTCTGGAGAGGTAACCACTCTCCTGTGTTCTGTGGCCTTCAAGGAGTTGCTCTTTGTACATTTTTGAGACAGTGTGTCTTTATGTAGCACTGGCTGTCCTGGAACTCACCATGTAGACCAGGCTGGCTTCCAACTAACAGTGATCCTCCTGTCTCTGTCACCCAGCTGCTGGGAGTAAAGGCATATGCCACCATTTCTGTCAGGAGTTGTTTTTAAACTGGGCATGATGGCTCAGACCTGCAATCCCCAAACTTGAGAAATGTGGGCAGGAGGATCAGGAGTTCAAGGCTATCCTTGGGTACATAGCAGGTCTGAGGCCAGACTGGGCTGCATGAGATTCCATACGGCAAACAAAATAAGGGGCCTGGAGATGGCTCAGCCAGTGAAAGCGTTTGCTGTTAGTTCACAAATCTTGATGCATTAGCCCACTACCAGGTCGCTTAGGCACTGTGATGTCATCATTGGTCACTGCTGCCAGGACCCCTGCCTCTTTCACTCTGTCTCTGCTCTCCTCTCTTGCTCCCTCTGCCTCCCCCTCTTTTCCTGGGGGTCCCTCCACCATGCCTCTCTCCCTCCACCTCCGTCCAATAAACTCTGTCTTATCAGATGTGTTGTATGGGTGGCATCATTTTTAAATAAATCCTAACACTTACCTCATAAGCCTGACAACCTGAATTCGATGCCCGAAACCAAGGAAAGATGAACAAGGAGGACCAACTCTGCAAAGCTGTTAAGTGAACTAACTCCACTTGTGTGCAGTGGCTCACTCCTGACCGCATTCACATCCACACTCACAAAAGAAAGATTAAAAATCAGAAACAGAGTCTGAGGCCAGCCTGGTCTACAGAATGAGTTCCAGGACAGCCGGGGTTACACGGAAAAACCCTGTCTTAAAAAGCAAAATAGAACAACAAAATCAGAAAGAAAGAAATGGCTTGTGCGTGGGCAGCCTGTGTGTGTTTTGTGTATTGATATTCCTCTGCGTTACAGCTGGCTCTTTTAATTTCCCTACAGCAGGACCTACAGAGCTCTAGTATAGTTTTGAATGGCACATGGCATTTCTTGATGTTCATTCATGCATCTGTGCTGCTGATGCTGGCTATTTAGAGATTTTTAGCTTGTTTGGTTTGCTATTCCAAAAAGCACCAACAGCCACACTTTTGGTACTTCTCTCTCTTTTTTTTTTTCTATTTTCTTTCCTCCACCCTCCACCCCACAAGCCAGGGTTTCTCCGTGTAACAACCCTGGCTGTACCGGAACTTGCTCTGTAGAGCAGGCTAGCCCCAAAGTCATAAGAGGTCTACCTGTCTCTGCCTCCATAGCACTGGGATAAAAGGCACAAACCATCACACCTGGCTTGGTACTTCTCCTTTTCTACACTGTGCAGTCTTATCTAGGTAAGTTCCTAGAAGTGTAATATACATATCGAGGGTACGTGAAATTTAATTTAGGAAGGTCATTGTGAAATTGCTTTCTCTGTAGACAATAAACATACCAAATACTTTCTTCATGTCATGTGCTGTGTAGGTATGAAGTCTAGAAGCTTCTATGTTGGCATAATAATGTTCTTTTGGAATGTATACACTTTACCCTTGTTCATTCAAATGCTGATTTCTCTCCCCCACTCTCTGGTTTCAATCCTGACATTGCATTGTGATACTTATTCTAAGCATCACCTATCTCAACTTTGTGTAAACATGCCAAAATAAAGCAACTAGCCACAATGTTGAGCAATAGAAAGGAAGCAGGAAGAGAGGGAGGAGCCAGAGGACAGGAACATGGGAGGCAGACGAGAGAAGGGCAGGAGAGAGCTGGGAGAGAGAGGCAAGAGCAAAGGTCTTGGAATGACGTGGAGAATGAACTGGACCTAAGATTTCACTAAAAGCAAGTATAATGTGAGAAATCTAAATGTTAGGAAACTATGAGGGCTTGGAGGTTTAGGATGGAGTAACTATTGCCCAGCATTGTGTTATAGGTTAATTAAATCCCAGTTTCTGTGTGATGATTTGGGTACACAGCTGTTTTAGGACTAACAGCAGCATTAATAAAAGATAAACCAATAGTAAATATTAATCCTTACCTACAACACTTCTGTGTGGTCCTTGGGGCACTAGAAAGATGCTTCAGTGGTTAAGAGCACTTTCTGTTTTCCCAGAAGGTCTATGTTCAATTCCCAATCCCCACAAACTCAGTGTACAAACTTCTGTAATTCCAGCTCCAGGGGTTCTGATGCCCTCCTCTGAACTCTGAGGCCCGTCAGGTACACACGTGGCGCACATACATAGAGGCAAGCAAAATTCCCAAACACATAAAATGAAGGCGGTGGGGAGGGGGTGCTCTGAAACAAAAAATGTCATTGGTTGAGAAAGGTCCTTTGTGTGTCTAAATAAGGAAGACAATGAGACACTGGATATGTGGGTTCTGTTCTACTGTGGCTGCTCTACTTGGCAGTGGGGTGACAAGCAAGTCAGTGACTCATGCTGCCTGGTGACAAGGCTGCACACAGAATGAGTTCCGAACACTTTCACAGGCAAAAATCTTTGCAGCAAAAGCTAATTTGCACAAGTGCACAATAGATGCTTGCTGATTTGGGGGAAAAAAAGGTGTTTGTATGGATATATAGTTTGTATGTCTTTTGGAATCTGGGAAGCCAGGGCTAGAATTGCCATAGTTCTCAGCTCCTTTATCCTGCCAGCTCCTCACCCAGTGCCTCTAATTAACTAAGGTCCCCTGGGATATAAGATTTGTCTCAGCTATGGATCAGAAGAACTTATATTGTGTCTAGATAGGTCAAAGCGTGTTGAGGAGCTATGGAAGCCAGTGTGACCTGTGGCAACATTTTGGGTGTATATCTGTGATCAAATACATTCTGGCTTTTCAAATAGTCCTTCAGGACCTGGTGTGCCTAACTTAGGCAGTACAGCTTTTCCTTCTGGAGGTATCTCTGTTTGTCTAAGGGCACCAGACAGCTGCTCAGTCTAAATTGCTCATTAAGTGCTGGTTCTTTGAGGTAGCGGGGAGTACTGCCGTTGCTTCTCCACAGCCTCACCTCAGCTGGTAAAATTCGGCTCCCCTCACTTCTGCAGATGCTCATCAGCTATGCGGTGACACCTGGACAGAGTTCTCTTAGGGGAGGGGGCACCCCAGCTTTGGACTCTGACTTCACAGCAATTCCCGGTATTTTCTAAAATTTATTTATTTTCTAAACACAAACGTTACATTTAAATGCTTGCTTATTCATCCATTTGTCTACAGGTAAGAGCATCCATATGGCATGTGTATGTGTGTATGTCAGAGGACAACTCGCCGGAGTCAGTCCTCTCCTTTCACCATGTGTGCTCTAGGGATCAAATTCAGGTTGTCAGCTTCGGCAGCAAGCACCTTTACCTGCTGAGCCATCCTCCAGCTTCTCTTCTCTTCTCTTCTCTCTTCTCTCTTCTCTCTTCTCCTCTCTTCTCTTCTCTTCTCTTCTCTTCTCTTCTCTTCTCTTCTCTTC
>NW_026591086.1:5144003-5146431 GCF_907164565.1 Psammomys obesus
CTTCTCTTCTCTTCTCTTCTCTTCTCTTCTCTTCTCTTCTCTTCTCTCCTCTTCTCTTTTCCTTTCTCTTCCCTCCCCTCCCCTCCTCTTCTCTTCTCCCCTTTCTCCTTCTCCCTCTGTCTCTCTCTCTCACACACACAGCTGTGTGCATTTCTGTGCATCCTGCTGAATCACTCTCTGCCTTATCCCCTTGAGACAGTTTCTCACTGCACCTGGAGTGAGGCTGGCAGCTAATGAGCCCAAGCAATTCTCCTCTCTCAGCCCTGACTCAGCTCCGGGGTTACAGGCATGAGTACTCCCATGCTGGGCTTTTTATATGGGCTGGGGATTTGAACTTGGGTCCTCACCCTTCACAGGAAGTGTTGTCATTCACTGAGCAATAAGAAACATCTCCGCTGCTGGAGCCTCCTTAATTTACAGGTGCGACAAGTGTTGCTCCGAAACGTGGCCTCGATGCTGGGGAAGCAGGATGTGCAGGATCAGCCACGCGCCTCGTGAGGCACATGTGCGGCCTCCCGTGCTTCATTCTGCCTGCATCTACCCCCCCCCCCCCACTTTTCTTTCAGGCATATTTAGTCACATCTGAGTCACTGATTGAGCTTAGCCTCGAAGGATGTTCTGTGTAGCCATGTATGGTGGCTCCACAGTATGGGAAGTTCTATAAATGAAAAGAACAAGTCAGTAGGAGAGAAAATAGTATTAGGTAACTACTCTAGATTTAGCAGTTGGGGTAAACCTGTCTAGGGAAGTGACATTTGAAAAATCTCAAACTTAATGGAAGGTTACAAGAATGACACAAAACTCCAGTGTAGTCTTTCCCCTAATCTACGGCCCTTTCCTTCTTGTTTTTTTTTTTTTTTTTTTTTTTTTTTTCCTTCCTTCCTTCATCCCTTTTTGTTTGTTTTATGAGATAAAGTATCTTGTCAGGGCTGGTCTTGAACTCACTATGTAGCTGAGGCTGGCTTAGAACTCTTGATCCTCCTGCCTCTGCCTCCCAAGTATTGGCTTAAGGCTTTCCTTCCTTCTTTCCTTCCTTCCTTCCTTCCTTCCTTCCTTCCTTCCTTCCTTCCTTCCTTCCTTCCTTCCTTCCTTTTTCTTTTCTTCCTCCCCTCCTTTATTCCTTTTCTCACCCTACCCCTACTTTCTTTTCTGTGTCGGGGATTGAGTTTAGAGCCCTGTACATGATAGACAGTTGTTCTTCCACTAAGCTGCATCCTCAGCTCCCAGTTCCAATGACTTGCAACATTTTATATCATCTGCTTCCTTCTGCACTCCCCTCCTTTCCTCCACGGCACACACAAATGATGCTTACTTATTATTATTTACATTTTATTTCTTTATATGTGTAGGGATAGTATCCGTGAAGTGTGTTTTGAAGTCAGAGGACAGCTTGTGAAGGCTTTGTGAAGGCTTTCCATCTTTGTGAAGGCTCTAGGGGTTGAACTTAGGTTGCAGGCTTGGGGTAAGTGCCTTTTCCCACTGAGGCATGCCTTCTGCTATTCCTAGTATTATTTTGTTTTTGTTTCTTTAGAGACAAGGTCTCATGTAGTGGCCTTGAACTACTTATGTAGCTGAGGCTGGCCAAGAACTCCTTATTCTCCTGCCTCTGCCTTCCCAGTGCTGGGACTACAGGAAAGCACCATGCCTGCCTTTCAAAGACACTTTAGAAATAATTGTAAACCGCTTCTGAAAGATAGAAGTCACTAGCTCACTAGAGCCTTTGCAGGGGAAGGGAGTCAAGAGAAGAGATGGAAGAAAGAAAAGCGATGAACAGTTTAGAGTCTGAGGTGGGACTGATGACTCTGTGGTTGGAAATGGCCCTAGGGGGAGATGGAGGCCCTGTCTTCCTCACAGAAGTGGGAAGTGTGAGGCTAGCAAGGCGACTAGCACCTGAGGATGGAGGACAGCGTGGAGAGGCTAGCACGAAGCTTCTACAGAGAAGAAGATACTAAAAGTCACATCAAGGTTGCGTGTGGTGGCTCACACCTGTTATCCCAGCACTTGGGAGACAGAGGAAGAAGGGTTGATACAAGTTCAAGGGCATCCTGGTCTACAAAGTTAGCTTCCAGGCCAGGGCTGAACAGAAACACCCTGTCTAACTGACTAACCAGTCAACGAACCAACAAACACAGGCCTGTACTTGTTTGTTTTTCTTTTTAAACAACTTTAGGACTTACTGTTTATTTGTACATGTCATGTGCACGCACATGTAACCACTTACGTATGGACATCAGAGGAGGACTTGTGGGAAACCCTTCTCTCTTTCCACCATTACATGGGTTTGGGGTATTGAACTCAGGTCACCCATCAGGCTTGGCAGAAAGTGATGCTACTAACTGAACTCTTTCTGGCCATATTTTTTTCTTTCTATTTGATGATGATGATGATGATGATGATGATGATGATGATGATGATGATGATGATGATG
>NW_026591086.1:5146441-5156082 GCF_907164565.1 Psammomys obesus
TGATGATGATGATGATGATGATGATGATGATGATGATGATGATGATGTGTATGGGTGCTTTGTCTGCCTATGTCTGTGCACCATGGGCATGCCTGGTGCCTGTGCGAGTCAGAAAATACTGTTAGATTTCCTGGGACTGGAGTTGCAAACAGTGCCGAGCAACCTTGTGCTGAGAACTGAACCTGAGTCCTCTGCAAAACAGCCAGTGCTCTTAACCACCGAGCCATCCATTTCTCCAGCATCCCATGTTTTTGTTTTTTATTTGTTTTTTTTTTGTTTTTGTTTTTTAAGGAACTTATACCCTATCCTAAGGGTTCTATTATTCATATTTCTCTATCAGTCAGTGAAGAATGAGGGTTAGTCAAAATGGCAAATTTCATCCTTGAGCCACCTTGTTCAGTGATCCCAGGAAAGCCAGGAAGAGATGAGAGGAAAGCCTGGACACTCAAGTGTTTCCATTTCTATTTACCAGCTCATGTCTCCATGGAGAAATGCTCAGAAAACTCCAAGCCAACAGATGCCAAGCTCATGCTCAATTCCTAAAGATGCACATGTGAACTGTGTTCGTCAAGGCTGGCAAAGCTTTTAGAAAGCCTGGCATGACGTGGGTGGTGGCGTGAAAGACAAGATAATTTTAAATTTGGAAAGCCTCGTATCCCACCTTGTGAGAGGCTGAATCCAGTGTAAGCATTGGTGCTTTCTTGGTGGGATTTTTCTAGAATACGTTGTCTGCAAAATCTCTATGCTTGGCTGTGTCGAATCCTTTTCTATACCTCTGCTTTCTCTTTGTTGTACCCAAGATAACCTCAGCAGGCTGTGGTAGTGTGTGCCAGTAATCCTAGCCCTATACAGGAGCTGGAAGTAGGAGTTTGAGGCCAGCCTGAACTACATAACGAGTTCAAAGCCAGTCTGGGCTATGTGAGATCCTGTTTCAAACAAACAAAGCAGAACCAAAAAGATGTCTTTTTCCAAAATGGTTTTTCACGAACTATACTGTAGTGATCTATCTGAGGAAGTGTGACACTCAATTGCCTGCCATGCTTAGACTGAAGGGCAAATATTACAATCCTTTCTAAGGCATGGTGGGAGGTGGGATCTAGCTAAGAACTTCTCAGCAATCAACTCTTAGAGAGGGAGGAAGAAGAGCTTAAGGAGAAGAAGGAAGAGAAAGAGGGAGAGGGGGAGGAGGAGCAACAGCACTGCATTGTAGGATTTGTCTATTTCCAGGGTGTAAAGCTCCCATCATGCTGCCAGAGGGCTAATATACAGAATATATAAAGAACTCAAAAAGTTAAACAAAACAAATCAAGTAATCCAATTAAGAAATGGGGTACAGAGCTAAACAGAGATTCCTCAATAGAGGAATATTGAATGGCAGAGAAACTCTTAGAAAAATGCTCAACGTCCTTAGTCATCAGGGAAATGCAAATCAAAATGACTCTGAGATTTCACCTTACACCCATCAGAATGGCTAAGATCAAAAACTCAAGTGACAGCACTTGCTGGAGAGGCTGTGGAGAAAGGGAACCCTCCTCCGTTGCTGGTGGGAACGTAAACTTGTACAACTGCTTTGAAAATCAATTGCAAACTACCAAAGTGACAGCACTGAGCACAAACAAAATTGTGCCCTGCTAAAGATGGGCTCCTCCAGCACCATGTCTGCCTGCATGCTGCCATGCTTCCTGCCGTGAGGACAATGGACTAAACCTTGAAAACTGTAAGCCAGCCCCAGTTAAGTGTTTTCTTTTATAAGAGCTGCCTTGGTCATTGTGTCTCTTCACAGCAACAAAACTTTAACTAAGACATACATCAAGCAGTGCTTCAAACATAGTAGGTATTCAATAAGTACTTTTGAATGAATGAATGAGTGTCCTTGGCATGCTTACATCTCATTATGCACCCGGGGTATTGCTGTTCTCCCTGACTCACTAAATTCTTTCTTCTTATGCTTATATGTGAATAGATACCATAGGCATGCAGGTACCCACAGAGGCCAGAAGAGGATGTCATATTCCTTGGAGATGGAGTTACAGGCAGTTGTGAGCTTCCCACTGTGGGTACCGGGGACGGGACTCAGGTCCTCTGCTAGGAGTAGTGGGTGTTTTTCCCCACTGAGCCATCTCTTCAGCCCCCGACTAAACCAGTTTTGACTGATTAACTTCTAAGAGATTGAAACAGGAAGTCATTGACAACTAGAGTGGAAGCAGACACTCTCCATTAGATCCTGAAAACACTCCCAGCAAACAAGCACACAATTCTGGCAGATGGGAAATGCGGAGCCCTCTCAGTATCTGAAAGCCTGACAATTTTGCCTCACAGTGTGATTAAAGTATTATCTGACCCCGCCCCCTGGCTGGGGAGAAAGAATTCATTAAGGTCTCATCAATTTGGATTTATTTTCAGAGTGAGAAAAAAAAAATCAATCTGTCATCCTTAAAACTCGAATGAGCTCACACAACCGAGCTGTTTAATTATGCAAACTCCTCCTGGCACCTGATTCCTTCTAGTAATGGGGGTGGGGAGGAGGGAGAGCTGTTGAATCTGCTTCACCCTCAGCCCCAGCTGTGGACATGCCTCACTTGAAAGCAGGAGGGTTGTACAACCCTTACATGAGGGTCAGAGGATGAAAGGTACTTGTGGAATGGGGACATGAAAAAAATTCATTTTAGCCTTAATTTGTTAAACATCACATTTTTATTTATGTTTTAAATCTGTTTAGTGTGTGTGTGTGTGTGTGTGTGTGTGTGTGTGTGTGTGTGTGTGTGTGTATAAGGACAAAACCATGCATGTGGATGTCAGAGGACAACTTGTAGGGGTCAGTTGTCATTTCTCTCTATCCACAATATAGTCCTGGGACTCAAGATGTTCATCTCATTGGCCCCATTTTTTTCTTAGACTTTCATGTTTATGCTGCTGCAGTGCTCATTGGAGATAATCACTGTTTTCTTCATGGGTCCATTTGTCCATGTAAGAAAAACTGTGATGCGGATTTCAGTGTTGAGAAACCCAAGATTCCTTCACACTGAAGCCCCGAAGTACTTATAGCTGTTAACTGTTGCTGCTTCCAAAAGTTCTCAGTATCAAACCACAGCCATTACCAGCTTCATAATTAGCTTATCTCTGACGTTTGCTGTTTTTGATGGGGTTCTCTCTCTCACTCTCTTCCCTTTCCCGCTGTGCTGTGGCTTACCCAAAGTTCTCACACGATAGCCTCTACCAATGAGCTCTTTTCCAGTAGTCCTATAATTGGACTCTCTATGCATTTTTCAGCGTTGCACATCAGTGGTGTGCTCTGGCTGATGCCTTAATGGAGGCCATTTAGCTATGTGTGCTTTATTAGCCTAGCCCAAGCTTGCTTACATGGTGACTATAGAGTTCCAAGGGAATGGATCTCTTATTAGTTATTGTGTGTGTGTGTGTGTGGTGGAGAATGTGGGTTTATGTGGAGATCACAAAACAACATTTGGGAATCAGTTCTCTCCTTCCACCTGTAGGATCCTGACCTTTACCGTGGGGCTGACTGAAGACAGTGGATCTCTGGAAGCTCAGGCTTGGCGTCTGGTCATACCCACTTCATTCTTTTAGATAAGGACATCAAGAAAAGCCAGGTATTGTGGTGCAAGCACTTACTAGGTGGTGGCAGGGGGATTCTGAGTTTGAGTTCAGTCTGGGCTAGACAGAAAGGCTCTCTCTTAAAAACAAAAAAAGAAAAGTGTTCATGTGATAAGTCTACATTCAGAAAGGGTGACTGAATTCCATCTCCGAGTGGGATACCTAGAAAGGTAGGTGAAGATGCCTCTTCAAGAAATGGTTGAAAACTCCAAGAATTTCCTATAGTGTTTGATCAGCTAAAGGATTGCTGTGTGCATGTGTGTGTGTGTGTGTGTGTGTGTGTGTGTGTGAGAGAGAGAGAGAGAGAGAGAGAGAGAGAGAGAGGTGCCCATGCTTGTGGAAACCAGAAAAGATATCAGATCACCTGGAGCTGGAATTTCATGCAGTTGTACATACCTGGTATGGGATCTGGGAACTGCTTGGATCCTCCAGAAGCAAGCAAGAGCTCTTAGCAGCTGAGCCATCTCTTCCAGCAAAGATTTCTTATAGCTCTGTTCCATAGCAACCACCCTTTCCTGAGTGTCTGATGCATTTATGGTCTCTGGCATTCCAGGTAACTACCTCGGGTAAACCCTGAGCCATGCAACAATCTGGCCTCTGACCACATCTTAATCTTTCTTTCTTTTCTTCCTTCTTCTCTACTTTCATCATCTCTGTCTTAGTTAATGTCCCATTGCTGTGATAAAATACCTGACAAAAGCAATTTAAGAAAAAAAAAAAAAAAAGGTTCATTTGGGTTCACATTTCCAGAGTTCTGTCCTCCAGCAGCAGGAGCTTGGAGGGGGAGGGGGAGAGAGGTCACATTGTGTTCACAGACAAGAAGCAGAAAATGGTGAATGCTACCCAGATCATTTCTTTATACAGTCCAGGGTCCAGTCAGGAAATGGTGCCTCCTGCTGTGAGGAGCACAATCATGATAATTCCCTAGAGGCATGCCCAGAGGTCTGTCTTCCAGGAGATTCTAGAGTCTGTCAATTTGTGGTTGACAGTTACCATTAACCACCCCAACTTACCACTGGTTACCAGGTTGCTTCTTAACTACCACACTGTTACTTCTAAAAAGAAAAAAAAAAATGGTGGTTGGGGCTGCAGACACAGCTCAGTTGTTAAGAGCACTTGTGCTCTTTCAGAGGACCTGGGTTCGATTCCCAACATCCACATGACAGCTCACAGCTGTTGTCTGTAATTTCAATACCAGGCGAGCAAATGCCTTCTTCTGACCACCATACATTCACATGATGTCTATGCATACATGCAAGCAAAACTCATATGCATAAAAATAAATAAAATTAAAAAATAATAATGACCCTTTATAGCACCCTCAATTTTCCAAATTCTGGGCATGAATCTCCTAGATGCGTTCCTCAATTTACAGTGTGACTATGTAGGGCTGACACAGGTTTAGGACAGACTATGAAAGATGGAAGAAACAATTTCATCACGCATTGCAGGAAGGAGAAACTTCAGAGAAAACAAATTAATCACTTAATTCTATTGTACAAAGCTTGGTATATGGAGTTTGAACTGAGCTTGAATTCATAATGTATCTGCCATGTAATTCATGAGCAAGTGTCAAAAGCCTATTTTGTGTTACTATAATAATGTACTTCAGGCTGTGCAGTGTATAAAGAAAAGAGGTTTGGCTCACAATTCTTGTTCTTTTCTTCTACTTTTATTGAAAATAGATTTTTGTCTCACATAATATATCCTGTTTATGGTTTCCCCTCCCTCTTCTCTTCCATGTTCCCCTCCCAGCCATATACACTTCCTATCTGTCTATCATTAGAAAACAAACCGGCTTCTAAGTGATAACAATAAAATGTAACAAGATAAAATAAAATAAGATAAAACAAAAACTAACACGTTGCAGTTGGACAAGAGAGAGGGAAAAGAACCCCAGAGAAGGCACAAGAATCAGAGACCCACTCCTTCCCTCACTCAGGAATCCCATAAAAACACTGCATTGGAAGCAACAACGTACGTGCAGAGGACCTGGGGCAGACCTGTGCAGACCCTGTGCATGCTGGCTCTGTCTCTGCGAGTTCATGTGAGCTTTGGTGTCCTCCATCCTCTCTGGCTCTTACGTTCGGTCCTGCCTCCTCTTCCATAGTGTCCCATTGAGGGTTGAGTAGTCCAAGGTCTCCCACTCTCTGCATAATGTGTATCTGTGGCTCTCTGTTTGTTCCCATTTGCTTTTCTGATGGTGGCTGAGCAAGGGTTTGATCTATGAGTACAGCAGAATGTCATCAGGACTCACTGCTACATTTTGCTTTGTTTTGTTTTTAGAACAGTAGTATTTGGTGTTACTTCGATTTCCTGGGCTGTCTGGTCTTTGCTTCTTGGTAGGCACTTAATACTATGAATTTGCCTCTTAGAACTGCCTTCATTCATTATGTCTTAAAGGTTTGGATATGTTGTGTATTCATTTTCACTCAGTTCTAGAAAGCCTTTGTTTTTTTTCTGAAATTCTGTCTTGACCCATTTTCCATTCAGCAGTGAGTTGTTCAGTGTCTATGAGTTACTGAGCTTTCTGTTGTTTCTTTTATTGCTGATATTCAGCTTTAATCATTGGTGATCAGATAGGATGCAAGGTGTTATTTCAATGTTTTAGCATCTGTTGAGACTTGCTTTGTGTCTGAGAATGTGGTCAGTTTTGGAGAAAGTTCCATTAGGTATATACTATTTTGTGTTGGGTAAAATATCTTGTAAATATATGTTAGGTTCATTTGGTTTATAATGTCAGTTAGCTCCAGCATTTCTGTGGTTAGTTTGATGACCTGTCTGTTGATGAGAATGCAGTACTGAATTCAGTCTCATGATAAGTGATAAGTGTGTGAGTGTCAATATATGATTTAAGCTGTAGTTAGTAGTGTTTCGTTTGCAAACTTGGGTGCCTTTGTGTTTGGTGAACGGATGTTAAGAATTGCATTGTCAGCTAGGCATGGTGGCACACACCTTTAATCCCATCACTCAGGAGATAGAGGCAGGTGTATCTGAGTTCAAGATCAGTGTCGTCTACAAAGCCAGTTCCAGCACAGCCAGGGCTACACAGAAAAAATGTCTGGTAAAAAAAGGTAAAAGAATTAATTAGTGTGTCCTCTAGGTGGATTTTTTTTTTTCTTGAAGAGAATGTAGTGTCCTTCTCTATCTCTTCTCACTAGTTTTGAAGTCTATTTTTGAAGGATATTAAAATGACAACTCCAGCTTGCTTCTTAAGTCCATTTTCTTGGAATATCTTTTCCCATATATTTACCCTGAGGGGATGTCTATCCTTGATGTTGAGGTGTGTTTCTTAGAATCAGCTGAAGGACAGATCCTATTTTTCCATCCATTTTGTCAGCCTATGTTTTTTTTTATTGGAGAATTGAGTTTATTGACGTTGAGAGACATCAATGAGCAGTGTCTGTTGATGTTGTTGCTGCTGTTGTTGATGGTGGCAGTGCTGGCGTGTGCGTGCGTGTGTCTGCGCATGCGTGTGTCTGTTCGTGCGTGCATGCTTTCCCTCTTTTGGTTATCTGAGATTACTTATTACATGTGTTTTTTTGGGGGGGCTAGTTAACCTCTTTAGGTTGGAGTTTTTCTTCTAGCATCTTCAGTAGGTCTGGATTTGTAGATAGATACTGCTTAAATTTGGTTTTATCAGGAATGTCTCATTTTTCCATCTATTGTGATTGAAAGGTTTGCTGGGAGGTAGTCTGGGATGGCATCTGTGATCTCTCAGGCCCTTCTGGCTTTTAGAGTCTCCATTGAAAAATCAGGTATAATTTTAATACGTTTTTCTTTGCGTGTTACTTGGTCTTTTTCCCTTGCAGCTTTTAATATATTTTCTTCTATATGTTTAGTACGTTGATTATTATGTTCTGAGGGAGCTTTCTTTTCTGGTCCAGTCTATTTGGTGTTCTATATGTTTCTTGTACCTTGATAGGCATCCCCTTCTTAAGGTTAGAGATCTTTTCTTCTGTGATTTTGATATTTACTGCCTTTGACTTAAGTTTATTATATTTTATCTATTCCTATTATTTTTGGATTTGGTCTTTTCATAAGTGTCCCAGATTTCATGAATGTTCTGTGCCTGGAGTGTTAGATTTACCACTTTCTTTGACTAAGGTTATCCGTTCCTTCTATCTTGTCTCTAATGTGTGAGAATCTATCTTCCAGCTCTTGTATATTGTTGGTGAGGCTTGCTTCTGTTGTTCTTGTTCAAGTTCCTAAGTTTTTTTATTTCCAGAGTTCCCTCAGTTTGGGTTTTCTTTATTGATTCTATTTCCACTTTCAGTTATTGAAATGCTTAATTTATTTCCTGCCACTGTTGGTGTTTTCCAAGATTTCTTCAAGGGGATTTATTCATTTCCTCTTTAAGGACTTCTCTCATAGTCATAAATGCTGTTTTAAGGTCTTTTTGTGTGTGTGTGTTTCAGCTCTGATGGAGTACTCAGCACTTGGGGTAGTAGGATTACTGGGCTCTGGTGGAGACACAGTGTCTTGGCTGTTATTGGTTGAGTTTTTACACTGGCATCTAGGCATGTGGGATTAATTGTAAATTTAAGTACTGCTATCTGGTCTTGTCTTTGTTGGGTGGATGTTTTGTTCCTTGGTTTCTATTTTCTTTCTGGTTCTGCGGAGACTGTTGTGGCTGTGTGTCACCTGGTAGGAAATTCTTCTGGGGTCCTAATAGAGGTGGCTACTGAGGGTTCCAGGCCAAACATGTTTCTGGGTATTGGGAACTGACATTTAGGAATGCAGATAAGTAGGAGGGGGCCTGAAGGGGGACACAAGGAGGGGGAAATCAGGGTGTTCCACCAGGATCTGCTTAGTCCCTGGGAACTGGGGAGCAGAGAGTGAGGAGAGCCCACAGCTGAAGGTCTGTTAAACAGGGGGTGAGACTGACAAACTGCATTTGGAGGGATGGAGGGAGAAAGGAGGAAAGATCTGCAGTTAGCCCGCTTGCTTCCCTAGTCAGAGTGATCTGTGGGTTCCCAGGGGGTGCCTGCTGGAGTTGGGGGCTGGGATAAAGCAATGAGTTGAGGAGTGGGTTAGGAGAGGAAGATCTGTGTGACTCACTAGAGATGGGGGCAGGAAGTGAAGGAAGGCTGCAGCTGGTGTTCCGCTGCAGAGCTGGGGATGAGGCTGCATTTGCAGTAGCTGAGGGCAAGGTAAAGATCTGCAGACGGTCCACCTGTTTCCCTAGCGGGAGTCTGGTTCACAATTCTAATGGCCAAGAAGCTGAGACATACTAAGAGCTTGAGACAGGGAAGAGAACAAATAGCTTAAGAAAGGGGAGAACAGGAGCTGATATGATACTCTTAGTTAATACTGTTAGTTGACTGGAGATTGGCCTAAAACTGCTGCTGCACATCTGTATATCGGTGTAAAAATTTCTCCATACTGCAAGCAGACTTGGTGTGCAGGTAGACTGTAACCTACCATGGGAAACACCTGAGCCTCGGCCAACTATTACAAATAGCCAACTATTCAAGCCCTGTTTTTGTTTTTCAAGACAGGCCCTCTCTATGTAGCCCTGTCTGTCCTGGCATGCATTCTGTAGACGAGGCTGACCTCAAATTCAGGGATCCTCCTGTCTCTGCCTCCACAGTGCTGGGATTAAAGGTGTGTGCCACCATCCCCCAGCTCAAACCCTGTTTAAATGAGATAGACAATGACACAGCTGCCTCTGCACACCTTTCTTGTGCGTCGCTTTCTTTTTTCTCTGGCTATAAATGTAGCCTGCCCATTTGGTAGAGCTGTGCGCTCCGAGCTCTGAGTCTACACTGCTATTTGGTTCTAGAATAGTAAGTAAAGGCAACTGAGAGGCGGAAAATTGAGGCTGGGGAAAAGGCTCAGTGGTTAGAAGTACTTACTGCTCTCGCAGAGTCTGGATTTGGTTCCTACAGCAGGCATCTCGCAGCCACTTGTGGGTCTTGTTTCAGGAGATCTGACACCTTCTTCTGGCTTCCACATAAACTCATAGACACACACACAGTCATAGATAGATAGATAGATAGATAGATAGATAGATAGATAGATAGATA
>NW_026591086.1:5156092-5157290 GCF_907164565.1 Psammomys obesus
ATAGATAGATAGATAGATAGATAGATAGATAGATAGATAGATAGATAGATAGATCTTTTGAAGTGTAAAACTGAAGGTCGCGGGGTGGGGGGTTAGCTCAGTGGTAGAGCACTTGGCTAGCAACTGCAGGGCCCTGGGTTCTGTGCCCAACACTGGAAAAACAGTTTTAAAAAAGCGCAAAACTTGATTTGTTGATGCTTTGTCTTTTAACAGTACAAATAATAAGTATAGTGTACAAAGTATATTTAATATACATTAACTGAATTAATTTAATTTGCATATTTAGTGTGTGTGTGTGTGTGTGTGTGTGTGCGTGCGTGTGTGCCACAACATCCCTTCTGTATTCCCAATACATTGCACATATGTTTTTTGGAATTGGTTAGAGAGGGTCACCCACATTGTTACAAAGAGTCACGGACTGTGCCACAGGCCACTCAGAATGATAGGCAGCTGTTTACTTTTTACTAACATATATGTCTAACCAATGTTTGGTCTTTTCTTTCTAAAGGAGGAAGACAAACAGGCAATTACGAACCATGTGGCAGTTGAAACTTTGTCCTGTGCGTGGTTCTAAGGCCTGAATAACTATTGCCATTTGGGAAGCAGCCAGATGAGCTTGGTGAGGTTTTTATCATCCAAGCAGAGAACTAAAGTATGATCAGGCGTGCCAGGTGTAGAGCTTTAGAGTAATGAGCCAGATACTGGAAGCCTCGAGAATGAGCAATTTCTAGAAACCAAAAGTAGCGTGAGGCCGGGAGTTGACTGAAGAAGGAAACTAAGTTTACAGCCTAAATGGCTTTGCAATCCAATTAGATGCTGGAGGGCAATGCTAGGCCCTCAGGGAAATCACAGGATTAGATTTGCTTCTCCAACAATCATTCTTGCTGCGGTGTGAAGAAAGGATTGGGCAGGGCAAGGCCGGAGCCAAGAGAGCAGGTTGCATGCTAATCTTGGGAAGGGGTGATTGTCAAGAGCCGCAGAGAGGGTGTCTTATAGACAACAGAAATCCACATGGTTCTAGGGGCTGGAAGTTCAAAGTCAACCCAATATCAGCGTGGATGCCTGGGAGGGGCGGCTTTGTGAGGTACCTACACCTGAGTGCAGGTGATGGACTCTGGAGGAAAGAGGACATAAAGCTAATTGTTGTTCTAGTTCCAATTCTGACCAGCTTTTTTTTTTTTTTTTTTTTTTTTTTTTT
>NW_026591086.1:5157390-5209805 GCF_907164565.1 Psammomys obesus
TTTTTTTTTGCAAAATTTTTTAACAGATAAAGTTTATAAAATTAAAACAACCAACAAACACAGCACTGCCTTGCTATATGTCACATGGCAGACAGAGGGCTACAGAACCAGCTTGGTGTCCCTGCCCCATCTCTTTTGAGATATGCTATGCTCTTCCCAGTTGGCCTGGGACTTGCTGTGTAGCCCGGACTGGCTTTAAGGAGATCCTCCTGTCTCAGCTTCTTGGGTGGTTTCCTGTACCAACCCACCTTGGGTTATCTTTCACAGTGGCTCTGCCCACGTCCCTCAGTCATCTTCTAGAGACCATTCTAGTACTGCTATGTTGCAGATTAGGATTTCAACAGAAGGTTCAGAGGGAGTGCAAACATCCAGTCTATAGTGAAACACCTGCTTGTGGATCCCGGGACAGAAAGGAAGTGAACCGATTACAGAAATGTCAATAAGATAAAGCAGGTATTCAGACCCTGCTGATTGCTTGCTTGTGGGGGGCGGGTAAAGGGGAGCTCACTGATTCTATTTGCTGAGGGAGGAAGCTGGAAGGGGAGCAGGCTTGTCAGGTTGACACGGAGAGGCCCGGAGAGACACATCTAAGCCAGGGATAATGAACACCGTGACAGAGCACTTTATGCGGGCCCCATGCTGTCTGCTTGTCATCTCATTTTATCCTCAAAACAATAAGTCACAGTAATGGCGCTGCGCATCACCTGCCAGGTACTGTGCCAGGAACTGAGTGAACTGACATATCCACCCTGATGCCTGATGACCTAAGCTCTCTCCTTATCCCACATTATCGAGAGATGAAGTGACTGAAACTCACAGGCATTGCCATCCAGCGAAGTCTCACAGCTAGTCAATCAACACTGGAACCAAACATCACCGCCATCGTTGTTGTTGTCATTATTATTATTGAGACAGTCTTTCTTTCTTTCTTTCTTTCTTTCTTTCTTTCTTTCTTTCTTTCTTTCTTTCTCTCTCTCTCTCTCTCTCTCTCTTTCTTTTTTTCAAGACAGGGAGGGTCTCTCTGTGTAGCCTTAGCTCTCCTAGACTCGATCTGTAGACCAGGCTGGCCTCGAATTCACAGCGATCTGCGTGCCTCCGCCTCCCCGAGTACTGGGCTCAGGCTGGGCCGGAGACAGTATTTCTTATATTCCTGTCTTGCTTGACATTTGTCATGCAGCCAAGGATGACCTTAAACCTCTGATCTTCCTACCTCTAGCTCCCAATGATGGGGTGCCAAGGGCTGCATTGCTAGGTACGCACACCACCATCATTGCCACATCTTCAGCCCCTGTTATTTGTTTTCCTTTTCGAGACTGAGACTCATTCAGACAGGGTCTCAAAAAGCCCAGGATGACCAAAGATGATCAGAAAGGAGCCTCGGCCTTCCTGCATCCCTCACCCAGATGCTGGGATTACAGATGTATGCCATCATGTCTGGCTGGGAGAACCGAACACTTTAAATTCTGTTGCTTCCAAGCTGAGTGTCCAGAGCCCGTGGGATTTCCAAGGCTGTAGATCTCTGGGGTTAGTGGAGGTTTTAAGACGGAAGCTTGGGAAATACATGTGGGCTGGGAATGTAGGCTTGTAATTGTTCAGCTTCCCTGTGCTATTTAAAGCCTCGGAGTGAATGAGCTGTGCAGAGGAAGAGGAAAAGAGGGCCCTGGTGGAAACTCTGAGGATCTCTAAAGCTCACCACATGGAGAAGGAGCCTGAAACAGTGGGGGCTGCAGAATAAAAGTGGGTTAGATCTGGAGAGGGAGCCCCCTTAGGGGCCATGCAGCCTGTGGGTCCTTGGTGCGGTAAAGATGAGGAAGGGAGAAGGATGTGGCCTTGGCATTATGGCGGCGACATCCACAGGGGTCCTTTGAGTGGAACGCTGAGTGAGTTCCAGAAATGAAAGGAAGTAGGGATGGGGTGTTAAACACAGGCCTCTTTGTTCCTCATCAGGCCTTTTAAGACACTGAAAGGATGCTAACCTGAGGAGGGCACGGCTAGAGCACAGGCTTTTTTCTTTAAGATGGAAGGGGCTTAGCATCTGGAAACATTTTGGGAAGAATGTATCTGAGTATCTGAGGCTGAAGCAACAGGAAAAAGATGAGAGCTGCCTAGGACCTCTGGGGTAATGACGAGGACACAGGAGAGGAAAAGAGGACCCAGTGTTCGGGTTCTTTCCTTTTTTTTTTTTTTTTTTTTTTGTTTTTTTGGTTTTTCAAGACAGGGTTTCTCTGTGTAGCCACAACTGTCCTGGAATTTACCCTGCAGACCAGCTGGCCTCGAACTGGGGGACCTGCCTACCTCTGCCTCCTGAGTGCTGAAATTAAAGGAGTGCCCTGCCACACTGCCCAACTTGATTTTTCCTTCCTTATTTCTTTTCTTTTTTTATATTTATTTTGTGTGGATGTGTGCGTGCCGCAACTTGCATGTGTGGAGGTCTGAGGACAACTTTGGGAGTCAGTTCCCTCTTTCCACGGTGTGGGTCCCAGGGATTGGCTTCAGGCTGTCAGGCTTGGCAACAAGTGCCTTACCCACTGAACCATCTTGCTGGCTGCTTTTGTGGAGGACCCAGGTTCAGTTCCAAGCATCCACCTGGAGGCTTACGACTGTGTGCAGCTCCAGCTCCAGGAGATCCGAAGCCCTGTTTTGGCTTGAGTAGGCACCAGACACCGGCATGGCACACAGACATCCATCCAGACAGAACGCCCACCGACATAAAACAATTTAAAGAACAAAACAGGAAAAAGAGTATTTAGAGATGTATCCCTCATTCTGTGGCTTTTATAAAATTATTTATTATTTGTGTGTGCGAGCTCACAGGCACGGGAGGGCATCACAGGCGTCGGCATGCAGTGAGCATGGATGGTGGACTGAGGACAGTCTTCAGGAGCCGGTTTTCTCCTTCCACCATGGGGTCAGGTGGTGAGGCTTACATGGCGAGTGTCTTTACCTGCTGAGCCGTCTCACCTGTGCGGTTTTCTGATTTCTGCTGAGGGGATATAGCTCTTAACACTGTCCTAAAGTTGAAACAAAAACAAAACAAAACAAAACCATAGGTTCAGCTATTTGAAGTTCAGGCACTATGTATATAGTAAGTACTTACGTGCTGGAAATATTTTCCTGAGTTGGAGTTGAAAAGGCAGTCATTAGAATCCTTTTAGAGGCTGACTAGCCGTATGCACACACAGTATGTGAAAGTGACATGATTTCAAGTCTACGCAAAAATACACACATAGAAATTTCCCTGGAGGTCCAACAAGGGTTCTGTAATAAGCATGGGATCCGGGATGCGAGCAGGAGGAGCCGGTTACTTGTGTTCATTTAACAAATAGCAGCCAACCACTACTAAAGGGTCCATTGAGTGTTTTCTGAAAGCAGAACAATGTAGCAATTTAGCCTCTATGACATCACTTTTTAAAAATAGCTGCTTTCAGCAACTGATATGGGTTCATAATGAAAACGTTTTTTCATCTCTTTTGGGAAGAGGGCGGGGGACATTTGGGGGCAGGAGAGACCAGTGACTAAGTGAGATAAATGTTCTAATTGTACCCAGTCTCCAAGTAAATAGCAATGTAACTGGCACCAAGCTGCAAGGTCACGTGATCATTCTCTCATTAAAAATATTAAGCAAAAAAAGTCTGTTCCATTGTTTGGCCTTACGGCATTTTATCATTAGTGGTGTTTAGGAGATTAGGAACAATAGGTGGTAACCAAGCCTTCCAGAGGCCTTCTGTGGGCATGCTGAAGGTGTGGCCAGAGTTGAGGCCTGGGCCAGGCTGGGCTGTGTAGCTTGTTCAAGGGCTGGCTCCCATTCACTGCTGCCTCCCCCAGGATAGCTGGTCCTTAGGATTTCAGGTCCCCTCTAGGTTCACAGCCTGCCAGGAAGACCACGTGCAAATTTCAGAGTTTACTAACCACACAAGAACCCTATCGCCCCAGGGGTCCTGGGGGAAGGTTTAATAGGTGGGGACAGGAAAGTTGCCTTGCCTAAGTGTGCCCCTCCAGGACCAGTCTCTACCCAGACCCAACACCAGGTTCTTCTAAGTGCGCAGCTGGGAAGAGTGTTGGACGAGCTCCAAGACTTGGAGCTTGCACTCTAAGAGTCCCTGTATGAGCAGCTGCTGGGGCCCTAGCTAAGATCACTGCTGCTGCTGCTGCTTCAAAATATAAGTCTCCCTGGAAGACAGGACAGCGATGTTCTCTTGCCTCCCTCCCTCCTGGTTGCCTCCATCCCTCCCTGTCTCCTTCTCTCCCTGCTTCCCTCCCTGCTTCTCTGAAGCAATCTATCTGTAGCGCAGGCTGTCTTCAAACCCACCACCCTCCTGACTACGCTTTCGGTCATGGGAACGCACCACCGTCCCGGCTTCTTCCCCATCTCTTTCAGAGGTGATAGGAAATTGTTGGCTGGACGTGGTACCAGCCACTGTGTACAGACAGGCCAGAAATCCTCCCTGACAGGAGGAAGCTGAGGTCTGGCCTGTGGAAACCGATGCGCCATGTGGTTCCTGGTCACAAGTTCCGTGACTGAAGACTGTAAAAAAAAACAGTGAGCCTCTGGAGGGCCGTGCATTTCACCCAGCATGGGATTGCACCACAAAGCAAAGTCTAGGGAAGGTGCCAGTTCTTATAGAATGATCAGAACCACCAGTGTCTGAATCCGTGTCAAGTGAAGTTCAAGTAACAGCAGCCAACTTTAGTTGAGCATCTTCTGTGCCTCAGTCAGTTTCCAAACCATCTACTCTGTCCTTCATTGAGCATCCTGGCATGTCTTCCTCCTAATGCTGGATGAGCCAGTAGCAACAGACTGTAAAGTTGAGCCTCCCACCAATGGGATAAGATGCAGTCACTACCTCTGTCTGGAATAAAAGATGGAAGCCATCTTGGTTGAGATATGCTAACACATCCGGCTTGTCATATGTGTGTGTGTATTACAGTATAGTGCAACCATCACTTACACTGCATTTATATTACATCACATATGTTCTGATCCAGAGATTTCTAACAGCATGGGAAGATGTGTGTAGGTCATAACAAATATTGTGACATTTTATACAGAAACTTGACACCTCAGAATTTTGGTGTCTTCAGGGGACTCAGTATCTACTCCTTGACAAGGCTGGAGGTTCACTGAGCCAGACTGAAAACCTAGCCAGTTTGACTGACAGTCGGATCATTCTACCTTGTGTTAGAGACAAAGAATAATCTCAGTGTCACACAAAGAAAACACATCTACAAGATATAAGTTGGTCAGCAAGTCAATTCTTTCTGTAAAAAGGCACTGGTGGGTCACGCAGGCCAACTGAAGAAAGAGCCACACAGAAGACATCTTTAGCAAGTCAATTTCTGCACCAAAACTCCTTATTTGACCTGGAAGCCATCTTGAAAGACCCATTACCGAAGCAGTTCCCAGTCATGGGAGACTTCCTGGTTTGCCAGGCCTGTCTCTAGACTCAGATATGCGAAGGCTTTGAGAAACCTTCAAAGGAATGACCGAGTAAAATCTTGGATAACAGTCACTGACGAAGCTTCAAAGCTTAGCTGCCATCACTCCAGATTCCTGTCAGATACAAAGGTTCTGCGAAAGTTCTGCAACATGGGAACTTTGCAAAGCAGGTTGGGAAGTCAATTCTGTTCTAAGACCCAGTCAGTCCTAGCAAGCGCATGTAACCAAAATGGCTTCCATCTTTTATCCCAGATGGAGGCAGTGACTTGTCTTATCCCATTGGAGGGAGCTCAGCTTATAGTCTAATGCTACTGGCTCAACTGGCTCAAAGAGAAAGGGAAAGGCTCAGGAAACCAGAGTTCTTGACCAGCTAGCTTTCTTTCTTAAAGTTCTTCACATTTAGGACATTTAGTGATGGTCTAGCCACTTTTCCTTACTGCATTTCATTGTGTTTGAATGACTGGACAATGCTGAGTTGTACCACACAGAATGGTACTATGTGACCGTGACCATGTGTGAGCCAGCAGACAATCAGTGGTTGAGACAGTGACTTTAGCATCCTTATGCGAACTTCTTACATTTGGGTTTTGGCTACATATGCTACTTGCTCTGTGGTCTTTGCCAAGTTACTTAACCACTCTGTGTCTCAACCTTGTTCATGTAAATTTTTGAGAAGGTGTCTTGTGTGACCCCATGACCTCAAATTCACTATGTAGTCAAGAATGACCTTGAATTCCTGAACCTTCTGTCCCCACCTCTAAGGAGCTGGGAGCTGGGTTATAGGATGTACCACCACACCCAGCTTCATTTGTTTATTTTGGTTCTGGGGGACAAGGTTTCACCACATCACCCAGACTGGCTTTGAATTTACTATTTGACCCAGGCTGGCCTCAAATTTGCAGCCATCCCTGCCTCTGCCTCCTAAGTACTAAACATTATGGGTGTGTGTCTCCATGCCCAACTAATCCAATTCTTAAAATTTATTTTCTTACGTACGGATATTTTGCCTCCATATATATGTCTGTGCACAGTGTATGGCGTATGTGCAGTGTCCTCGGAAACCAGAAGAAGGGATTGGGTTCCCTGGAACTGCAGTTAAGGTTGGTTGTAAGCTTCCGTGTGGGTGATGGGAATTGAACCCAGGTCTCCCGGAAGAACAGGTAGTGCTCTTAAAATACTGAGCAGTCTCTCTAGCCCCAGCTAATCTCGCTTGTAACAGAGGTAAAGAGAGCACATACTCAAGACAGTTGCTGTCAGGAGTAGGAGAGATCATGCTGTGAGTACCTCAGCTGTCTCAGTGATCTACAAGTTCCCACACAAGGTAAATGCCTTGCAAACGGTAATTAGAGGCGCTGTTTACAGACTGACAGGACAATGTCTGTACATATTTGCTAAGAGGCCTTCTTCCAAGCGTTTCCAGTCTGTGTGCGGTTGGCCCAGGCTGCAGATGCAGAGTCTGTAGCTACAGAGGCCCCACAGTGTTTGCAGGGAAGTCAGATGTTCTGTGTGGAGCCTGTCACCCCAGCGCACCGGCTTGGCAACAGCTAATGCCTCTGAGCACAGAAGTAAATGTGCCGTGAAGAAATTTTCTGTAACCAATTCCAGTAATAATTGGATTAGATCCTTATTAGATACAGATTTCAATAAGGCAGCAATGTTAACTTCACGTTTAAGTGAACATGACTGTTCGCAGAGATCAAATGACACCACATTAAATTAACATTGGATATTGCCCCCTGGCAAGATATAGGTTAAACGCAAGGTTAGATTATCGTGAACTAACAAACAAAGCCTTGAAATTATGAATGTTCTCTTACACATCATACTGTGTAAACAGGGGCTCTCAGATTTGCTTTTATAGACGTCAGAACACAAACCGGTTTAAATAAAGAGGTCGATCTGCATCCTCAGATTCTTAATCTTAAATATAAAATGAACAACCAGGAATGGTGGTCCAACAGGCCTGTCAGCTACCTACTCGGGAAGCTGAGGCAAGAGGATCCCAGGTACAAAGCCTGTTTGGGTAACTTAGAAAGATCTTGTATGGTTGGGTGTGGGGGTGTACCCTTTTAATTCTTACGCTCAGGAGGCAGAGGCAGGTAGAGCTCTGTGCCTCTGGGGCCAGCCTAACCTACAAGTGTCAGGGCAGCCAGGACTGTTAAACAGAGAAACCCTCCCTTGAAAAACGAATGAATGAATGAATACATAAATACTGTTATATATAAAATGAGAGCTAGAGGGCTGGAGAGTTGGGTCATAGGTTAGGAGCACTGGCTGTTCATCCAGGGGACTCGGGTTTGATTCCTGGAACCTGAAGCTCACCATCGGTTTGTAACTCTAGTTTCAGGAGATCCATTGCCCTCTTTTGGCCTCCAAGGACACTCTATGCCAGTGGTGCACATATGTATATGCAGACAAAATACCCATACACATAAATTTTAAAAAAAGCATGAGGGGGGTAGCTCAGTGGTAGATTTAATGCCTGGTAAACCCCCATAGTGGTTTAATTCATTGTAATAGACTAATAAATTAGTAGCTGTTAGTTACTTTTGTAGTTGGCTGTGACCAATTACCTGACGAAACAAATTAAAGAGGAGGTTTATTTTGCATGCCTGTTCCCATGGGACATGGAGTTACAAACTATTGCGAGCCACCATATGGATGTTGGGGATTTAATCCCAGCTCTTTGGAAGGGCAGCCAGTGCTCTTAACTCCTGAGCCATTGCTCCGACTCTATCTGGTCGTGTCCCCACCACCATCACCACCACTTTCTCGTTTTTTTGAGATAGGTTTTTATCTGTGTAGCCCTGTCTGTCCTGGAACTCACTTTGTAAACTGGGCTGGCCTTGAACTCAGAGCTCCAACTGTTTCTGCCTCCCAAGTGCTGGAATTAAAGGTGTCTGTGTTACCATGGCCTGGCCTGCTTGGCTCCACCTGTCCTTTTTTGAGTGGCTCCTGTCCCTGCTTTCAAAAATTGCTGCCAAAGGCTGCACGTTCACCTTTGGGGTGTGTACATAAAACAGGCAAGAGTGAGCATGGGCTTCAAATGGCAGCAAAGCCAGCATGTAGCCACCTGGGACTGTGGGAAGGCAAAGAGGTTCAGGAGCAGGCAGTCCCATCCAGAGAAAACCAGAGTGTCCCTGGCAATAAAATGGAGATGAATGCTGGAGAGGAACCATGATCACACACACACACACACACACACACACACACACACACACACACACACGAGCAAGCTTCCTTGCTGGGATGGAGACCACTGATTCATGGTAAATGCTCTGCCCCTGAGCTAGGACTCTAGTCTTGGACCAGCATCTTTTCTCAAATTCTCTTTTCGTCCATCCTTCCTGCCCCATCTTCTAAAGCACTAGCATGCTGACAACCATTTAACATTTGGTTTCCTGGGAGAAAAAGGTCTGGTTTACAGTGTTTGCAAATTTTCTGTGTATAAATAACTCCGCCATGGGGGGAGGGCGACGCCAAGCTCCTTCAGAAGAACACCGAGCAGGGCACTGGGAAGAGGCACCTGATCGCGCTATCCACGTAGGTCCCCAGAGGAATATGCAACAGGGTTACAAAGCTTCGAGAAAGCCGCTCTGGGTGGAAGGCTGAGCGGGTTTGCTGAAGGCTGCTGTCACAGCTTAAAAGATGCGGCTTAAGCAATAGGTATTTAGTTCCCTACAGTGCTGGAAGTGGAAGGCCAAGCTCTGGACATCGGCAGGCTTGACACCTACTGAGGCCTCTCTCCTCCTCGTCTTTTGGGTGGCCACCCTGGCTGACTGATACAACGTAAAGCCGTGGATCAAGTAGAAGCTGTTAGGAGAAAAGGGTGGCGGTGGCGGGAGACTGCAGGAAGCCTGGGGCATCTGCTTTCATCTTTAAAGCTATAGATAAAAGATTTGGGGAGTAATGGATGGGAGCGTCAGAGCTGGAGTCAAACAGGCTGCCTTCGAGTGAATTTAACCTTGGGAGCATCCTGCCACTCTCGGCTCTTCTGTATTTCTCACCCATAAAAAGCAGCTCAGTCTGGAGTCAGTGGGTGGAATCACATGCTCATTTGTGTAGCCTTTAACTGGGTGCCTGGCACAGAACTGGAAAGGACCCCCATCCCCACCCCTCCCCATGTTAGTCACTTCCCCTGCAAGCCCTCCCTGGAGCCATGCCAACTTGGGTGAATTTGTTCTCATTCCCTGGGTGGGAAGAGAAGCCATCTGTCTCTAAAATCTGGAGTCTCCGTTTTGTATCACCAAGGGCTTGGATCTTGTCCTGGTATCTTTTTCTATAGGCTATGGAAACCTATTATTTGAAGAAGAAGGATAAAAAAGAGAAGTAAAATTAGGTCCCTGGAGAGGGAGGACTGAGTCGACTGTGGGGAGGAGCCAGGAGAGCTTGGAGGATTTGCAGCAGTAAGGAGGATACTCTTAACAGGTGCCTGACTCTGCCATTGCTGTGCAGTCCTCCTGGCCTAGAAACTGCCAGAGGGCACCGTGGAGTGCCAGTCATGTTAGGTCACCCAGAAGAACACATGCTATACACACGTGTCCTGTGATAGTCTTTTCCTGGGGGGGGACACAACACATCAGTCTGCTCGCTCGAAACAGGAAACCTGTGACAGACTAAGATGATGTCAAAGTTCAACTTACCGAGCAAAGAGTCTTACTGGGGTGATTTACAGGACTACGGGTGAGGTTAAAGGAGCAGAAATGACTCAACCACACCCATACTGCCAAAGCCAGCGTGGGTGACAAAACTCACAGCAGCTGGGAACCTGGAGCACACTGCAGAGCCTACGGAGAGCTCAGCACGCTGGAGAGTGTCCTCTGCAGGCAACTCAGCTTTGTTTCTTCTAGGCAATTCTGCTGGTCTGTGCTCTTTTCCGGCAGCTTGGCTGGTCCCTCCTTGTCCCAGGTGGTCTGGGACAAGGACCCTCAGTTTGTCTGAGTCCTCTTTCCAGCTTGGCCCATCTGAGAGTACCTGCATTTTAAATTTTTTTGTTACTGTTTATAAACTCTCAGAAAGGGAGGGGAATGATGACTCTGGTCAGTTTCAGGGAATTCCTAAAACTATTTTTGAGTTGTTTACTTCCCGTCTTGAGGAGTTTCTCTTTAGGATAGAGTTTTTCATCTACCAGAACACCCTGCTATTTCACCTCCTTGTAAATAGCTTGTCCTTAAAAAACAAACAAACAAACAAACAAACAAACAAACAAACACACAAATTCCTGTTATTTCACATCCCTTTTACATTCCTTCCAAGATGGAAGGCTCTAACCTGGGAGGAAATTGATGCACAACACACCCTGCCATATTGACAAAGTCAAAGGACTTTAGAGATGGGACGTCCAACATGGTGGCAGAGCTAGGGGTTCGGGGGGGGGGCAGAGAACATCTCCTGCACCTCTTCAGGACTTAGATTATTTAAAACACATGCTGCCTCCTCAGCGCACTCTCCAGTTCACACCGAGCCCCCTTAATGTTATGGGTAAGGATGCCAACCCAGCAAAGGCCGGAAAAACCAAGTCTCTGTTGAAAAGTAACCTGCTTGGCTAAAACCTGAGGTCTCAAGAACACGGAGAAAGGGAGGATGGTGGTTAATGCAGCCAGATTGCAGCCTCTCACATGGCTTTCCTTCTGTGTCTCTCCCACCCCCACGCAGAAACTGCCACCAGTGTCTTCCAAACCGAGGCGGAGTGACAACGTGTTTTTCCACCCCATACTGAAATGAAGGGAGACACCGTGTCTTTCTCCCTCCTCTGCATGCATGCTCTTTTTCGTCCCGGATGCTGTTCTTTGCGCCTCCCTTTCCAACCCCTCTTCCTGCTCACAGGCACGCAGGAGCTTCCCTCTGAACTGTGAACAAGTGAGCTGTTGTCTGTGGAACTGACCACCAAGCCTGTGTGGGGCTCCCTTCATAGTCACCGCCAGCGAAACCAGAGTGTTTCTTCTTCAGCAGTCCCGAGGGAAGGGTACCACCTCACACGTGGGGTCTGCCCAGTGGCTAACAGGGGGCTCAGCGGGATTTGGACTGTATTAGTTTAGCCGATGATTATAGAGGAAATAAATACTCTTGTCTCAAGAGAGCCAGAATTATTGGGATACACAGCATCAGTGTCACTTTTCACAGAGAATATAAAATTTCTGACCTTGGAACCAAAAGGTAGAAAAGATGTAGTTTTTGGTATATAGCAAATTCAAGGTAGTGGCACTTTGTGAGATTGTACCATATCTCAATCTTCCTGGTACAGAACTGAGGAGGGGTCCCAGACCTCAGGCAGGGTGAGGATCTGAGAAAGGCAATGGAGTGCAGGGTCTGGTCAAACGCTGGTGGTGTGTTAGATTTTGATGGGGGAGGGGACCGGATGTGTCCTCCTCAGCTTTTGTGAGACCATGAGGATATCATGCACGTTGGGATTCAGGCCTGGGAAAAGTGACTGAGGTGTCTGCTTAACCAAAGCTGGCCTGGCCTCCGGGTTCTCCCAGCATCCCTCAGTCCCTACCTGAACTTTCCAGCCCAGGGACTTGGTTTCCTCTCCCCAGAGGCTCTTCACTACAAACATTTTGGTTTCCTGCTCTCTCTCTCTCTCTCTTCTCTCTCTCTCTTCAGTGCACACTTTCTCTCTCCACCCTGCACATTTCTGTCTCCATCTGCAGGGTGGCCTCACTGATCCCCTCCTGTGAAGTCGTGAACCTGCATGAGAGCTGCCCCCAATGAACCTGAATTACGCTTTAATTTGGCATGCATTAGCTTATTTCACGGGCAGAGAACACCTATCAATGCATGGCAAGATTTTACCACCATATGTGACCATGGGCAGTCAAGTCACTTATGCAAGACATGGCATACAGCAAGTAATGGTAATGGATCCTTTCTAGAGAGGAGGCACTGGGAGAGCAAAGGGGAAAAACTAGAAAGAGAAAATGAGCCAGAGGAGCCAAAGCGGAGGTGGAGTTGAATAGGTTCATACCAACCCAGCAGCTGAATTCCATTAAAAGCCTTGGCAGAAAGCAAGCGTGTTATCCATTCTGCTTGATCCCATGTGCTGCTCCAATATCAATTCTGTTCAGCAAATACAGCTCATTTGTAACATGTTGTTAGAGTGAAAAAACCTCCTTAAGGTTGAGAGAAAAAAAAAATCTCCAGCTCTGTGTAGTGATCTAACATTCCCATTGGACCAGGTTAATCCCTGGGCCAAGGGACCACCCATCCTAGGTAGGTTCACTGTAAGCCGTGATAAATCGGTAGGCAGAAGATAGTCCACGGCCATGCAGGGGTCGTAAGTCAGCCTACTTTTTCTGAATTGCACACAAGAGCATCACTTTTCCTTTTATTCTTTCTGCCTCTTTTCTAAGCATGTTTCCCACAATACTTGGGGTTTTCCTAACATTCTAGGCTTCCTTACTCTTCCTCTGAAGGTTTCCTCCTTTCCTTGGGGAAGCCTGTCTAACACCATGCCAGCTTAAATGTCATGGCTTTTCCCCCTCTTCTGTCCTCCTTTGGTAGCTGCTAAGATTTACAGCTTGCCGGCCTTGGGAAATTTTCTTTTGAACTCTAGTAAAATTGTTCTTGACTTTCTCTTTGATTCTACCCTTTAAATGTCTTGTTAATGAGACTAAGAACCCCAAGAGCAGGCCTAGATCTCCCCTGTATCATCCTTCCATGAGGAGGACTTACTTTTTAAACCACTGAACTCTAAATACTGGTTTTTTTAATTTAATGTATTTTTGTCAGGGCTATTGATAAACTTGAAGTCATCGGACATGTGCAAAAACTCAGTGAAAGGCCTGTGTGGCTCAGTGGTAGAGAGCCCTTGTCAACCATCCAAAGTACCAGGAAACGAAAAGGGCTGGAGAAGTGGCTCAGCCCTTAAGAGCACATACAGCTCCTACCGAGGGCTGCACTCCAGCTCATTAAGCTGCTCACAGGTCCAGGGCTTTTGATGTCCTCCTCTGGCTCCTACGGGCACCTACACTCCTGTAAACACTTCCCACACACATAATTTAAAAAGAAAACAAATCTCTAAGAAGAAACAGGTAAGGATTCCAGCGATTGCCTCACAGCGCTGAGTTTCCCCTTCTCTCTTAACCCTATTCTCTTTCTTTCCTCCAAACCAGAGACCAAGCCTTGAGGAAGACACCGCAGTCCAGTTGATAACTTGGATCATTCCCCAATGCTGGTTGGTGTGTAGCTGCCCTGAAGGGACTCTGGGCAGCTCAAGTGTGGTGAGCAAGGCTCTGGCAGGCCTTGACCTTGTCTCCCATTCTCTCGGCCTTGCTAAAAACCATTAGATTACATTCCTAAAGCTAGCCACCAAGGTCTATTCCCTTATTTGGCCACTTCCTCCTCCTGAGGCTGGCTACCAAGGTCCAGCTATCGAAGACAGGGTCAATTAAACGCTTCATCCTAACACAGGGTTTTACCTTTATAAACTGCCATTTTCCTATGTGCCATGTCTGTCTCCTCTCTATCCAGAGGCAATCTTTTGCCCTCCTCCCAATCCCCCCAGACAACTATCCCTCCTCCCTCACCTTTGTTCCCTTCCCCCTTTCCCCTCATCCTCCATCTCCTGTCTTTGTCTCTTATTCTCTGCCCTCTGTCCCTCTGGGGCAAATAAATCTCCTTTGTGCTGACAACTTGGTCTTGGGGGTTCTGAGCTGATACTTTTCAGCCTGCCTCCCTCTTCCCCTCCCCCCAATCCCTAGGCTAGGACAAAGCAGGGCTCCTTTTCCTGTCTGTTTTCAGGGCTCTGCACAGAGGACTCTCTCTTTCTCCTGCCCCCACAGCTTGGCACTCTAGTCTTCTGCTTCATATGTGGGTATTCCAGAGGGGTTGGCAGGAAGATGACTCAGCTGAAGACTTGCGGCTGCTGGGCATGCAGACCTGAGGCAGCGGAGTACCTGCACTGCCTCAGGAAAGAAGGGGAATGAAGGAGTTGATTGAATTTGTGTGGACTAGGGACTTGCAAGCTGCATGGTGGCACATACCTATAGTTCCAGCTATCTGGACAGTGGGAAGGTCACTTGAATATGGAATTACAGGTCAGCCTGGATAACACAGCAATGCTCTTTCAGCCCTCTCTCCTAAATTCCTCCCAAAACACAACAGAACAGCTGTAGGGGCCTTGGCACATTAGCTTTATTAAATTATTAAGACCTTGAACCAGGATAAAACGCAACAAAGTGCGCAAAATTTAATGGGTGCCCCACAAGCAGCCCAGCTCAGTAATAGATGTAAATAACATTTCAATGCAGCATTCATGAAAATAAAGAAGAATGCAGAAAGGCTGTGTGGGATGGGAGAGGCAAGTGGATCTCTGTGAGTTTGAGGCCAGCCTGGTCTACACTGTGAGATGATGAGTTTTAGGACAGCCAGGGCTACCTGTCATAGTGAGACCCTGTCAATGATAATAGTAATAATCAGAAAAAATGACAAGAAAAACATAAAAATCAAAATTTTAAAAAAATGTGTTTTTAAAAAAAAATCTTTTGTCTCAGCCCCTAAATGGCATGGATAACGTTTTTACTATAGCTTTAAGATAAGATATAGCATGGCAATTTTATTTTTTTGTAGATTTATATATTTGAGACTGGATCTCACCATGTAACTTAATTCCTGTCTGTCCTGTAGACCAGGTTGGCTTTGTGTTTGCAGAGGTTCACTTGTTTCTGCCTCTGCGGGCTGGGATTAAAAGTGTGTGCCACCATGCCTAGACAGTGTAACTATTTTGTAGAGGAATGGCAGTGACTCAAAAAAGTAGAGAGGGGATCTGACACACACACCCCATCCCTACCCTAAAACAGGGTACCATTCATCCATCCCAGTCTGGCCTGGAACTCTATGTATCCAAAGATGGACCTTGAACTTCTGATCCTCCAGGTCTACATCCCTACTGCTGATACAGGTGTATGCCACCAGACTTCTTTATGTCATAATAGGGATGGAATCCAGGGCTCTTGGGAACTAGGTGAACACTCTACCCACTGAACTATATCCTCGGCCCTGACTATAGGCTAAATTGGCTATGCTCTTGCTGGATCTGCCAGCCACGAGAAATCAGCTCTCCTCCTGAGAAATCACTATCTTTCTGGGAAGTCGGGAGCTCATTCCTTACGCCTTCCTGTGGGTGTGTATTAATCGCTAAGCCTGACACTAGTCTGTTTAGGTGAGCAAACCTTTTCTTGGTGGCGACTCCTATCAAACTCAGTGGCACTAAGCCTGGCTTGAAGTACCAAGAGTCTCTCCCTCAGCAGAATGGGTATTGTGTGACAAAACTTTTCCTGGGGAGACTCAACACACATCTACTCACCCCGCATAGGGATCCCATGACTGACCAAATTATGGAGACTGTTAAAGTTAACTCGGTGAACCAATGAGCTTTGCTGGGGTATCTTACAGGGGTGTGGATGAGGGGCTGCTTATAGGAGCAGAAATGACTCAAAGACAGCTACATCAGCAAAGCCCACCTCAGCATGGGTGGCAGCTCACAACGCTGGGAACCTGGAGCACACTGCACAGCCTCGAGGCAGCTCAACAGGTTGGAGAGTGTCCTTTCCCGGTGCCTCAGATGGTCTAAATGTCTTCCAGGTAGCTGGTCTTGCCTCAGAGTCTACTTGGCAATTTGGCTTGTCTGAGAGTGACTTTTCAGCTTTTATTGTTTACTCTGGCTGGGCGGGACCTAGTGAATCTGTTCAGTTTCAGGGAGTTCCTAAAGCTATTTTTGAATTGTTTGCCTTCCTGCTTAAGGCTCTTTTTCTGAAGGATGGAAATGTTTCAGTCTCCAAGGGAACTGTTATACAACAATGGGCTCCCTTTATCCTCTCCCTCCAACCCAAGGGTGGGAATCGGGCAAAAACAAGCTTGCCTTTAGAGCATCTGGACTGGAAATGGGTCTTCCAGCTGAGAGATGAAAAAATTAAAAACTAGGTTTTTGGGGTACTGAGCTAAAAAGTTTAAAACATAACAGGCCAGTTGACCTTGTTGCTTCTGGGAAGATCCATCGAACTGCAGGGAAGAGCTGACCTTGCTGTTCATCATTAGAGGTTCTGTTGCCAGGAAACCGGCCTGGATGGCCTTGCTCCTGGAGATAATCGCCCCCTCTCACCTAGCAGCAGTCTATCAGTCCAGGACAGGACCAAAGCCCAAGACTGGCCATTTCCCCTCACCCCCACCCCCAGCAAAAGAGAACAAAAAAAGCAGGAACTGTTCATGGTCCTAGCACTTTTCCATAGCAAACAGTTTTGAAATGTAGCCTCCTCTTTTTCTCTATTAACCAATAGAAGCTTACCAGGCTGGAATCCCCTGCTTTGGGTGTGCTGGAAGGGACTGGGACCTATAAATCACCCACAATCCGGAGCTTGGGGCTCTGAGCTGAATACCAGTGCCTTGGTGTCTGTGAGAGTCCAGCTCGAGCTGCGAATAAAGATCCTCATGTGTTATGCAACAGACTTGACTCCTTGGTGGTCTTTTGGGGAGATTTGCAAATTGGGCATAACAGCATCACACTCTCTTCCAGTAGGCTAGGAAGAGAAGGCAGCGGGTGTGGGTGAAGGCCTTCTGGTGAGCAGCAGGGTTCTGTTTTCCTAACCTGGGCAGAGCTGGTTGTATAGACTGCCTGTCCCACTCCTGCCCTGGAGATAATGTCTGGCTGTGTCGGGCTGCACAGCCCTTCCGTGAGCAAATCAGCTCCAGGAATTTGACAAGATGCCAGAAGACCCATCACCCAAGCGCAGGAGCAGTAGATCTCCTAACTGCTCCTGGGAACTCCTTTTAATAGTTGGCACAGTGAGCCTGCATAGTGTTCTTGCATGCTTCCTCCCAGTGCCTTCAGCAGCCTTAGTTGTATGGAAGGTATAGGTGCACGAATGGATATAGGTATGTGCAATGCGTGGAGGCGTGTGGAAGCCAGAAACAACCTTTTGTGTTTGGTGCGGGGTCTCTCATTGGCTTGGGATTTTGCCACATAGGCCAGGCTAGATGCCTTCCTCTATCCCCTGAGCTTCCAAGGATCTACCTGCTTTTCTTCCAGTCTCACCATTTCTCAGATTGCAGGCACACACCACCACGCCTTCTTTTTCAATAAAGGCTATGGGGATCAGAACTCAGGTCTCCAGGCGTACGAGGCAAGCACTTTATTGACTAAACCATCTCCTCAGCCCTACACTCCATTTTTTTTTTTTTTTTGAGGAACCATCTTAATGTATTTCAAGGCTCCCTGGTAAAATTAATTGTACATCGATGTACATGATAATTTGTCTCTCCACCCTGCACAAGCAGGGATCCTGTTTATTTTTGCTGCCTTCGCTCCTCTCTTTCAATATCTGGAGCAATGCCTAGATAGTCACCAAACTACCTGATGGATTAATGAGTGAGTCAGCCTAATATGCACACAGCATTGTGTAGACAGTCTCTGCACTTAATGAGCACAAATTAGTTGGTGACATACACAAGGCTGTAAGTAAATAAGGGAAGGATATAATTATGCGTTGTAAACTGTGGTTCTGTTTTTAAGCATGGAAGGAGACGGGGAGGAAGAGACTTTTGTGGGTGGGAACAAGTCAAGGAAAGTTAGGTAGGTGGGCGTGGAGGGGAGGAAGTCAATTTAGGCAGAGGAAACAGTCTCCTCTCCACCCTGCTTTATTGAGGTATAATTGGCAAATAAAACATAAACATAGTTGAATGGGTAGAGGGTAAGTCTTGATATGCATAAACATTTAAAAATAATCACAGCTGATGAGCATGCAAAACAGCACACTTATCATTTTGTGTGTGTGTGGTGGTGGGGGGGTAAGGACGCTTAAGAGCTAAGTCATTAGTAAATTCCAAGTTCACAGGACAGTGTTATTAACTGTGGTCTCCTGTACACTGGATATTAGTCATCTTCCATAACTGAGTTTTCGTTCCTTTGGACTAGCCTCTCCTCATTTTTCCCTCCCACCAGCCCTGGACTTACTCTATTTTCTGCTTTTACGAACTCGACTTAATTTTTATTCTCCACCTGTATGTAAGACCCTGAAATATTTGTCTTTCTGTGTCTGGATTATTTCACACAGCTCATTGTCTTCTAAATTCAACTACATGGATGAAGTTGACAAGATTTCCTCTTTTATCAAAGCTGCGTAGAGGGTCTGGAGAAATGGCTCAGTGGCTAAGAGTACTGGCTGCTCTTGCAGAGGACCCGGGTTCAGTTCCCCGTACCTGCAACTGTTAAAATCAAACTGTTACTCCAGTTTCAGGGCATTGATGGTCTCTTCTGGCTTCCATGGACACCAGGCACATATTTGGTGCACAGCGACACATGCAAGCAAGCGCTCACACACGTGGAATAAAAATTAATCTTCAAAGCAAAACAGGATTCAATCCTGTATATTATGACATTTTCTTCACTCATTCAGTCACTGATGAACATTTAAACTGCTTTCTGTGTCTTGACTACTGAGAATAACATTGCAACGTACAGTTTCTTTTCTATTTAATTTATTTATTTATTTATTTGTGGGGAGGGGGAGGGAAATACCATGGTACCCATGTGGAGAGAGGAAAATTTGCAACAGTCAACTTTCTCCTTTCGCCACCCAGATTCCTGGTACAGAACTCTTGGCAGCAAGTACCTTTGCTCTCTGAGCCAGTCTCGTTGGCCTTAGTTTTAATTTTTTTTTCAAATTATGAATGAGGCAATTTATTAACCCAGCATCCTTTGTTCTAGTGTTTTCTGTTGGCAGCTGCCACCTGTCCAGCGATCCTGTCCAGATCCCTCTGTCCTTGATGTGTTAGCTTGCGGCCTCAATCTCGGTCTTATTCCACCATTTTCAGCCGCTCCAGGGCTTGGAGGACCCGGCGGGCCATGCGCTAGGAGCCTCTGCTGAAGTGGCTGGGCCTGACCCCGTTTCTCTGCCGTCCTCGTGGATCTTGGTCATGGAGCCAACCCCTGCACCACCACGGAGGAACAGGTGCCGCTCTGTGGAAGCAGCTCGCATGCAGAACTAGGTCTCATCTTAGGGGGCAAGCTCTTCATGTTTGTCCAGCTTGACTGTGCCCACCCATTTGGGGACTTTCAGCTTCCCGGACTTTCTGAGGAAGGCTGCCAGAGCTCTGACGAACTCCTGCTGATCAACGTCTTATGGTTAACTCCAGGCATCGCGCGGCCTCCACGCTGCCAGCCAGGGGAAAGGGCTAGTTTTAAATTTTTGAGGGACCTCTATACCGTTTTCGACAGTGGTTCTGTTTGTTTGCATTTCTACCAACAGTGCATAAGGGGAGGAAACAGTCCTAACTTGAGATATTTTGTGTGTGTGTGTGTGTGTGTGTGTGTGTGTGTGAGGTACTTTGAAGTCTCCACATGGATAAGCTGTGGAGCCTGAAGACAAAGGCCCTGGACAGCAAAATGTGATGCCTATGGGCACAGGTGGCTATAGGAAGCTGCCTGAAGAGCTTAGGTTCCAGAGGATACTGCCATCGGGAATACAAAAAGCAGCCCTCTAGTCCTAATTTTATTACTGTTTGTTTGTTTGTTTGTTTGTTTGTTTGTTTGTTTTAGGGGGCTTTTGAGCAGGGTTTCTCTGTGTAGCCCTGGCTGTGCTGGAACTAGCTTTATAGACCAGTCTGGCCCTGAACACAGAGCGATTGGCCTGCCTCTGCCTCTCAAATGCTGAGATTAAAGGTGTCGGCTACTACTCCCAGCTCCCCCTCACCCCAACGCCTCAAAAATTCTGGGTTACAACCCGTCTCAGGCGAAGGTCAAGGTGGTTGGAATTTAAAACCGCTGGTCCACGTCACATCCACAGTCAGGAGCTGAGAGAGAATGGATATACATATACTTACTGCTTAACTTACTTTCTCCACTCTCATATACCCCAAATCCAAACTTAGGGAATGGTGCTACCCATAGTGTGGGCTGGGTCTCCCCACATCAGTTAGTACCCTGAAGACAATACCCCATAGACATGCCCACAAGCTCACCCGATCTAGACAATGCCTCATTGAGACTCTCTCTTTCTAACTGATTCTAGACTGTACCAAATTGGCAAAACTATTCTACCCCTCTTTGAAATTAAGCAGGCACGCAGCCAGTCCAGCTTAGCTCTCTAAAACCCACGCAGCAAGAGTTCAAAATGGGCAGAGAGACTGACGAAAGCGATCCTGCCCCAGTCTAATGTCACTAACCGGCTGAGGGTTCTCTTTACTGTGTTCAGTGTCTTAGTCCAGCATCCAGCAGCTGCTGTTTATAATTTGAGCTTGGCATGTAGAAACCCCTGTGTTACAGTGCTAGTAACTCTCCCGGAAGCCTAGCATCCTTTTCACCTGTACCGTCTTTTTCAGCCTCAGCTCCCTGGAACTGCTTGGCTTACTCCTAGCTGCTACTATAGGATGAGCCTGGAGCCTTGGGCACTGACTACTCTTTGTTACCCACTCAGCCCACTGTACCCATTACAAAGACTACAAGTGGGCATTAAAACATTTGGGGGGGCATTCTATCCAGATCCTTAGTTAGGTGCAAAGGGCTAGTGCAAAGTAGGAAGGTTCTCTGTTCTGCTCCTGGGAGGAGCCTGCTAATAAAGCTAGTCCTGCACGCATCCTAGTAATCATGGGTAGATATCCTAGTGAGCTTTAACTGCCAACTTGACACAGCCTAGTCACCTGAGGAAGGAGTCTCAACTGAGGAACTGCCTAGAGCAGATTGGCTTGTGCGTGTGTCTGTGTCTGTGTCTGAGATTGTCTTGATTGTTACTGAGTATAGAAGGGCCCAGGAGGGTGCCACTGTGGGTGGCACCATTCCCTAGGTGCCATATAAAAAGTTAGCTGAGTGTGAATCAGATTGAGAGCCACAAAGCAGTATCCATCATGAAGCCTGCACTATTTCTTTGGCTATGAGTGAGTTTCCTGTTTAAAGGCAACGTTGCATGGAACAGCAAGCAGACTTGCTTTTCATTCAGGTGCCTGCTTTGAATTCCTGCCCTAACTACCCTCAGCCATGGACTTGACCTGGGAGCATAAGCCTAATTGTTTCCACCTCTAAGTTACTTTTAGTCAGTGTGTCTTTTATCACAGTGACAGGAATGAAACCAAAAGAGCAGAGGAGGTCCTCTCTCTGACTGCATTGGAAACTGTTACAAAGCATCCAGAGCAGCTATGGGAAGTCTTGCCTCTATCTGCTATGAGTGAGGTCATATAAAAGTCATCTAAAGTGGTCATGGCCTCACTGATGCCTCCGCAAGGCAAAGCCAGATTTGAAACATTATCCATGACAGGTGCCTGAGTGGAATGGGGTCTCTTCCAGGTCTTGGCAGTTAGATCAGGGTCCTCTGAAACAGGCACAGGTTGTTTAGAGTAGTCTGGCTGTCAAGATGTCAGCTCCAGGAATCACAAGATAAGAGGCTACGTGGTTGACAGCTACCACAGTCTCCTTGGAAATGGCAGGGCTGACATCATCATTGCTGTGGCACCAATGGACCTTTAGGAGAGGCAATAATATCATTTGATCCTTGTTAGAACTGGGAATAGCAGTACCAGTTTCAGTCTGGCTTCTGTCTTTGCCAGACTTGGGGACATCACCAGGTTTACCCCTGGACAGCTGCCTCTGGCCTGAGCAGAGAGAAGAGTCTGCTAAACTTCAGTGGAGCACTCTAGTTGCAAACACAACGCTGACAGTTTCATCCATTTAAAAGGAGAGAACAAGAGTGCCTTTAGTAAAGATCTGATCTAAAATTATCATCCCTCCCCCTTTCAACAGGATCCCTGTTGAGATCAGGCTGTGCTTTACTCGAAGTCACTCCATATTGCATAAAACAGCAGTTTTCGAAGTAGTGCATTGCCCTGGGAGATTCCATTTTAGTTTAGTTTCTTGAGACAAAGTCTCACTAGGTGGTCTTGGCTGACCTAGAACTCAACACATAGACCTGGCTGGTCCCAAACTCATAGAGATCTACCTGCCTCTGCCTCCTGAGTGCTGGGGTAAAGGGCATGTGCCACTATGCCCAGGTAGGAGATTGCATTTTACAAGCAGATTTTTCATCTATTTTGAGGGAGGGTCACAGCAGCTCTTGGGTGAACTCATAAACGGCACATTTAACATAGACTGATAAATGACTTATTTCTGATAGCAGAAAGGGAGCCACCTTTCAACTTTGTTGGTTGAATTAAAACTACGGGGACACATGGATGTGCTAAAATCTTATCAAGGAAACGAGGCTCAACAACTTACCAGATGCGCCAGACCAATAAAAAGGTATAAGTGTCTTCCTTACCTGGATCCCTTAAAGCAAAAGACACCTAGCATGTGACAGATGGCCCCACACCAACCTCCCATCAGAAACCTGGTGTGTTCCTCAGGGACCAACCACCAGAGGACCCCAAATATCCCTGGAACTTTGGCTTGGTTTGGTCCCCTGCTTTGATATGTCCTATTCAACTGCATGTCCAATCACCCTTTGGACTATTTGCCCCTTTGGACTAGATCTGTTGTTTCTTTTCTTGCCCTGGCTCCTGTTTGGGACCTGGCATGGGTTTTCACCTTACAAGTGAACTCTGTGACATCAATCCTAAATCCTAACAGCATCTTCAGCGGTCTCCTCCCTGCACTGATCTGGTTCATTTTCTTATTAAGACAGACCTTCTCAACATCCTCCTGCAACCGCTTGAACTCCGCCACAGCCTTTTAAGTTGTTTTTATTCTGCAAACAGTATGTACGTATGTATATAAATGCATATATATTTATATTTACTTTGCACGGTGTAATGTATGATGTGAGAGTTAATATTAGTAATTAAGATCGGAACAAAAGAACTTGCATTTGTCTCGGCCAGGTTACCAGGGGAGATGGCATTATATGATGAGTTGCTGTCACGAAGACCACTGGACCTTGTGAGTTGATTGACACTCAATAAAGTCTGACACAAATGTGTCAATATTTCTCACACACTCAGGACAGACCTGTGTGGCTCAGGCTGGCTTTGAACTCTCTACGTAGTCAAGAACAACCTTGAACTTTTGAGTCTCCTGCTTCCACCTCAGAGTGTTGGAATTTACAGGCAGATGCTGCCATGCCCTGTTCAGACAATGCTGAGTATCAAGTTCAGGGTTCTCTGCATGCCAGGCAAGCACTCTATTGGCACAGTTACATCCCTAGCCCAAACAAATCTTATATAACAGTGTTTAACCACTAGACAAGTACTCTTCAGGAGTGTTAGGTCCTTCTGCTCTCTCACAGTAGGGCTGTGGACAGAGCCGGGGGCTGGGATGTGGTGGCGGCGGTGGGTGTACAGATTACAGCTTCATCCGAAGAAGTTGGGTATGAAATGAAAATCATTCCCTCACAGTTCTGAGATGGGTCCCTTGGGCTTGCCATACCACAAACCCGCCCAAGAGGCAGAGTTCTTCTTGCAAGTGGCTGCAGCCATGACAATGCAAGTTGTCATCTTTAGGCCAAGTGGGGATGGGCTTTGCAGCTGGAAGAGGGCTGAGTCTGCAAGGAGGAAAGGCAGTCAGTCTTATTGTGGAGATATGAGGAAGAAGGTATGACAGAGAGAAGCCGGAGGCAGGATCAGTGTCAAAATGCAGAGGAAACAAGGTATGTGAGATTGAGGTACAGAAAGGAAGCAGTTTGGAGGACCAGGTGAGGTGCAACCAGGAGCCAAGACTAAAAGAAGGAGGCCTGCATGGGAGGGACAGGAAGAGCTGAGATATGCAGAGACACTAGTCCTAGGTCCCTTTCTACCCTTTAAGTGGGGAAGAAAAAACAATCATTACTTCAACATTTCAGCTCAGAATTCCTAGGGGAGAGAACAGTCTATTTAACAAACACCTAGCTGGGCTCACTTGAATGTGAAAAAATAGCACTGCAGGCCCATGTGGCCAGAGGCAAAGTGTGAGTCAGCCACAGCTAGCTGGCTCTGCAAAAAAAATGAAGAGAGACCTTTGACTGTAGAACTCTAGAAACCAGCTAAGGGAAAAGGAGTGTTTTGGACTGTCTGGGTACAACAAAATACATGAACTAAGGGGCATGTAAGACAGCAGAAATGTGTGCCTCACACTTCTGGCTGCTGTCAAATCTAAGGCTGGCATCTGGTGAGGGCATGTGTCCTTGTCATTAGGTGGCACCTCACTCATGCCAGCATGAGGTAGAAGGGGCCAGCTAGCTCCAAGAGGGCCCCACCAGAGCACTAATTCCAAACACAGTGAGTAGTAGTTCCCTCGTGATGATCCAGTCATTCTCTAACGCCACCCCTGGATACCGTCACTTTGTGGGTTATGATTTTACTATGCTTTTTAGAAGGACACAGATATCCAGAACCTCCGTGGTGCCACAGGGACAGCTCAGCATGGCCACCAGCAGCCTGAGGTGCTCCAATCCCACTCAGGGACCTCTAACTGGTGTAAAGCAAGATCCTGGATTTTGTGATTGATCGGGAGCCGGAGTGAAGCAAAGCCTGTGAATTTGTTAAGGGTTTAGACAGAGGGGCGGGTAAGAAAAGACACCTTCCTGCTCCAGGCATGGGACAAGCTTCTAAAAATAAAAGCCTTGCTTAGGTGGCTTTCTAAGTCACACTTCTCCGAGGAAGTGTCACTTACAATAAGGTTTACAGATTAGGCAACGTTTAGAAAAAATATGCTCTGGTTTATTTTTTTCTTAAAGAATTTTCTTTTGCAGATGGAAACTGTAAGGTGGTGCTGGGATCAGGCAGTGCACTGACCGACCCGTCTTGTGTAAGCATTGGCTCTCAATGCTTGTCTTGTCCTGGGTGACTCCATTTTGCAAGCAGCTCTCAGCTACGTTTTGAGTGCCACTGCATAGGCCGGATGACTCTGCATCCGGTTGTGTTGGGTACCACCACGGGTCCCACTCTACTCTTGAGGCACCGACTGATAAATAACCTACTCCTAGAAATGAAAAGGTCCCACCTATGAGCTTAGCAAGGTAGACTGGGATCATATAAGCACAGGGGTGTGTTAAGCCTTATCAGCAAAACCAGGCCTTCACTGAGACTTAGTAAAGAGGACACCAGCTGTGGCAACAGCCATAGCCCCCCGCGATCTGTCCTCTGACAGATCTGTGTGTTCTTCAGAAGACCCACAGAAAGAAAACTCTGGCTCATTCCTGGTTTTTCAGATCAGCTTGGCTGCCACAGCTGATGCTGCTTACCGGGGCTGGCATCTGTCTGTTGTCCAATCAGCAACTTCATCTGAACCTGGTTCTGGACCTGGTCCCAATGGTGTGCGGTTCTCATTTCACTTCTTTGGTTCCACTGAAACTAGGCGCCCAGCTTGATGCTATGAACCCATAGTTTGGGATCGGGGCATCTCCAACAGCCCTACAACTGGCATCAGTGTCTACCCACCACAGTGATTCTGTGTCCTGTATCAGCAGCCACCAGCACCTCCTCTTCTTTCCTCTCCTCACCCCTCTAGAAAACCTCTTGGAATTCCACAAACTCTGTTGTGGCCTCTTTAATTCTTTGGCAGCCATTCTGTAACACACACACACACACACACACATACACACACACACACACACACACACACACACACACACACACACACATAGAAATAATTACTGACGATATGTGGCAAGACATAACTGTATCATCCATGCTCCTGAGGTAGCCCACCTTCATGATAGGTGGTTCTGAGAGGTGCGTGGTTTAGAATTATGGGCAAGAGGAGAGTGTTCATATAATAAAACTCAAAGTTGCCTACATCTGGCCAAAAGTAAACATAGTTCATTTGTTGTATTGGACAGCCTTGTTTGAGATGTCTTTAAGAAGATACACATCGGCTCTGTAGGCAGTTTTGTTTTATCAGTTTGCTGAAGTTTCTTGACTCTCAGCAGGAGGAGGAAACTAGATCCTGGGGGGATGGCTTTTTTTCCTTTTCACGACTCCTTCATTTTTCATATTTTTTTTTTTCCTGCCATACCTCAAGACTGTAGCAGGGAATAGGTTGCAGGTCCTCTCATCTTGGAGAATGCCATGAGGTTGTCTGGGGCTAAAATGATATTCCTAAATTTTCCTCAGCTGGGCTGGAATGATGGAGGCTCCATGGCCCTCCTCCATCAGTTGCTGAATAAAAACCTGGCTTCTGGGGGTCCAAAAGACCATGCTTATCCAAGTGTTCCAAAAAGCTGGTGGGAGAGAGGGGAGCAGAGCTGAAGCGGGAGAAAAGTTTTATTCAGTGCACCAGCTCAGGAGGAACAGAAAAGCCTCCTGACCTAAGACCTATCTTTGGTAAATTGATAGGATCTTTGAGGTTTTATAAAAGGGGAATAGAGACTGGCTTGCAGTTTGCATGGCCAGCCAAGCAGATAATCTTGGTCAGACTGTGGTTTGGCTGGCCATTGTTTGGGAACAGGTCAGCCAGGGCCTTCCCAATGATGAGGAAGCTGTTACTTTTACTTTTTGTCTCAAGATGTTTATCTATGAGAACTGTTGTTAGAAGGACTCAGAAACTGACCAATCAAGGTGGCCAGAACATTCCTTCAGGTACAGAGCAGCGTGTATTAGTCTGGGTTCTCTAGAGAAGCAACCAGTGGATCATGGAAAGGAATGAAGTCTGGGTGGTTTAACACCAGCAATTACTGGAGAGTCTGAGAGAACCTGGTAGCTGCTTAGTCTGTAAAGCTAGCTGCCTGAGCAGCCCCAGTCTGGCACTGATAGCCTAGAGGGTTCTAGGAAAGCCATTGGTCCTTAGTCCATGTAGGAAGCCTGAAGAAGTCGTGCTCTGATGTCAGCGAAGGTGGGAAGGCAAGAGCAGCTTTGTGATTTCCTCAGACCTCTTTGTATCCGGGTTACAACTGGGAGGGGCTGCCTATTCTCAGGAAAGCCTTCCCCCATCAGTTAATCTTTCCTAGAAATGCCCAACAGACCCATCCAGAGGCAGGCCCCTCAATTGATTACCGATCCAATCAAGTGGACAGTCAACAATTAAGCACTGCAGGCAATGAGTGGAGACTTCTGGGCACTGCATAGAGGGGTCTGGAATGGAAGGTTGTAAAGGCTTGTGGTTCCTTCCCTAGAGCCTATGTGGAAAGGGTTGTATATGGTAATGGAGCTTGTAATTTCACTGCTGGGGAGGAGACAGGATAAATTCTTGGAACTTGCTGGCTGACCAGCCAGCCTAGCCTACTTCACCCCTTTCACACACACACACACACACACACACACACACACACACACACACACACACACACTCACTCACTCACACACACACATACACCCATGTAACTAAGAAGTGCCAGTTACCCAGCAGGGTTGGAGCTGACATTAATGTGCTATAAGCTCCAATCAGAGGCCAGCATCACATTGAGCCAAGAGGACTTCCATAGGGAAATGTCTAAGGGGCAGGAAACTCAGCCCTCAGGGTAAAATTCCCTACCCATTTTATTTATCTGTATTTTATTTTTTGAGGGTTTTCTTGGGGGTGGGGGAGGTTGTTATTTTATTTTGTTTTGTTCTTAGACAGGGTCCCGCTGTGTAGTTGACCTGGGACTCATAGAGATCCACTTGCCTCTGGAGTGCTAGGATTAAAAGCATGCACCACCATGCCTCACATTCCCAATCAATTTGCTGTGCTTTACTGGTTGTGTCGACTAGACAGTTTCTTGTCTGCAGGTAGGCATGCTGCCCATTGGATTTCCCCAGGTCCAAGGGTGACACACCACAGTCCAGCAAGAGAGTCAGTATCTGTAGGATGCCTTGAGCAATTCTCTGATGGTGCTCTTTGGCCCAGGTGAAAAGGCTCCCCTAATGGCAGAGCACCCAAGTGAAGAAGGTCCAATTCCAACTGAGGCTTTATCCTGTCTGCTGTGCACAGGCCAGCTCAACATTTCCTAAGGTTTTTGGCCTCTTGGACACTCCCTGTGGTAGTCTTGATCTTGTGGATATAAGCTGGAGTCATGTGGGAAGAGGAACCTCAATTGAGAAAGATGCCTCCAACCGATGGCCTGTAGAGGAGAGCTGAGCCCGTTGCAGGTTGTGCCATCCCTGGACAGGCAGCTGAGCAAACCAGTAAGCAAGCCAAAAATTTCAGTTCCTGCCAACAGGTTCCTGTCTTGAATTCCTGTCCTGACTTCCCTCAGTAATGGAGTGTGACTTGAGAATGGTAGGAAGAAATACTCTTTCCTCCCCAAGTTGTTTTCAGTCGTAGTGTCTCATCACAGCAGCAGAAACCCTAGCTGAGATAGGAGCCTTTGCCAGTGACTTAGGCCACTGGTTTTACAAACTGGGAGGGAAGAAGGCTTCTTGTGGGAAATACTCTAGTCTACCCAAGTGGCCATCACCCTGCCCACAGACCTGTCTTTCCTCTGTCCCCTTTTCCTCCCCTCAGGTGTAGCTTACACTTTTCTACTTTCCTTTGTGCAGGAGTCTTAATACCCAAGTTTAGGAGGTGACCCTTGACCTCAAACTCTCCTGCTTCTCACACCGAAAGAGCTGGCACCATAGCACTAAAATATCTGAAAGAGGGGCTGCGGGGCTGCGGGTGTGGTTCAGCCAGTAGGTAGAGTGCTGGCCGAGCATGCTCAAAGCTCTGGGACCCTAACACAGATAGTGGGCCAGGCCAACCTGATTACAATGGAAAGGAGTCTGTCGTTTTCTTCCTCAGGTTCTGTGTTGGACTGTTTTCACTGCTGCAGCCACATTACCTGAGAGAACAACTTGAGGAGAGGAGTTAGCTCCCTGTTCACTGGATACCACAGTGGCAGGGAAGGCATGGCTTGTCCCCTTGACAGCTTTTCTAGGCCCCTCCTCCTGAAAATTTTAGAGCCTTCCAAAATGGCACCAGCAGCAGGGGCCAAGGAGAACCTCTGTGTGTGTGTGTGTGTGTGTGTGTGTGTGTGTGTGTCTATGTGTCTGTATCTGTGTTTATGTGTACGTGTGACTTTGTGTGTGACTGTGTGTATCTCTGTATGTGTATATGACTGCCTGTGTCTGTGTGTATGTGTTTGTGTGTGTGACTGTGTGTATGTCTGTGTGTGACTATGTGTGTCTGTGTGGGATGTCATATTGAAACCATAACAGTCTCCATCTCAAATTATTGTGGTTGTGTGTAACCAACAAGGAAATGGCTGGCTGTAAGTGGACCCCTTGTGAAGGAACTGAATGTATGCTTCAAATACTGTGGTACTTTGGAATACAGTGAGCTCTGTGGAAAAACTTTAGTTTTACACGGTCACAAGCAAGGCATGCAAAGGCTCTGAGGATAAAGTTCAAGGTCCCCAATGAAGTGTCCATAGCATCTGCAAGTTAGTTGTCTCCAAGCTATGCCAGCCTGGGTGCAAGGGTCTGTTGACATGAACGCCTTTTTCCTCCCATCTCACCTACTTATTCTTCGAGGAGGAGGGAGTTAGGGATCCATTCTGACCCCACTTCACTTTGTCCATACTGGATATAGTTGCATCATATGTAATTATTTAGATAGCTTTATAAAGACTGGAGAGGAGTTGGTGCGGTGCTTAAGAGCTCTTATTGTTCTTATAAAGGACCAGGGTTCAATTCCCAATACCCACACACGAGCTCACCACTTCTTAGGCACCGGATATGTATGTGGTACACAGATGCAAAGCGCTCATACATACAAAATCTAAAAAAAATTCTTTTAAAACTAGATATCTTTTAAACTATTAAATTACATTTTATTTATTTTGTGTGCATGTTTGTGTGGGTACAAATGTGCTGTTGTGTGTGTGTGTGTGTGTAGATCCGAGGACCGTTCTCTCCTACTTTGTGCGTCCTGAGATTGAACTCAAGTTGTCCAACTTTGTGGCTTTTCTCCACTGAACCACCTCAGTAGTTCCTGTGGGTTTCTTTGGCTATTGTTACTTTGCTTTGAGTCAGGGTTTTATAGTCTCTGCCTCAGTATGTGGCTGAGGAGGACATTGAGCTCCAGATCCCTTTACCTCTACCTCCTGGGTGCTGGTGTTACAGGCATGCACCAACATGCCCAGTTTGTGTGATGCTGGACTTAAACCGAGGACTTCCTACACGCAAGGCAAGCATTCTGCCAACTGAGCTACACCTCTGACTCTTTGGATATCGAGGTTTCTTCATATCTGCACTCCCTGCATGGAGTAGACATGCAGTTTGTTGAACTGCATGGCTGAATGAATGCATGACATCTTGAGGGAAAGGTCCTTGTGTGCAATTCAGTCTATCATGAACTTGTTAGCAGCCTGCAGGATGGGACAGAAGAGGTGGAAGATACATCTTGCACAGGAAAATGGTGGGTGGGACTCAGATGAGAATTTTAATGCTGCCTATAATTTTACCTTTAATTTGCTCTGCCCAAGAGAGCGTCTTATACAGAGAAGAACATCATCGACTCAATCCTCTCTCATTGACCATGTGGATGTTTCTCAGCAAGGTCATTTTCACAGATCCCAAATTTTAATGTAAGTGGTACTCACACTTGGACCTCCAATTTAGTGTTGTTTAATTCTAATATGGTAATGACACCTTGTGGTTTTATGGCTTTCTTTCATCCAAAAACCTCAAAGCATCTCTGTCAGTAAACCTGCTTGGCTCACAAGGCTTTGCTGCCACCTGCGCATCTCTCTGCTTAGTAAAGACATGATACTGAGTTGGCTCACTAGTCAAGTAGATGGGTAGATGGCTACATTTAAAGACACCTTTCATTACGGAGTATTTTAATACATAGAATTGGGCCTCATAACATAATGAACATCAGTATGTCACCCACTTGTCCACTATGGCCCATTTTGCTTTGCCCAATCTCACCTGCCTGTTATTTGATGAAAACCTTAATAACTCATCCTCCCTTCCTCTCCTTCGTGCTCCTCCCCATCTGTCCTTTGTTTTACTTTTTTGCTGTTGTTGTTTTGTTTTGTTTTCAGAGCCGAGGACCAAACCTAGGGCCTTGCGCTTCCTAGGCAAGTACTCTGCTCTACCACTGAACTAATTTTCCGAACCCCTTGCTTTTTTAGATTATAATTTGGTTACAACATTTCATTCTTCCCTTTTCTCTCTCCAAACCCTCTCATATACCTTACCCCACTCTCCTTCAAATTCATGGTCTTTTATTTTTATAATTGTCATTGAACATATATGAGTATATATACATATATATATTCTCAACTATAACCTGTATAATGCTACCTGTATGCATGATTTCAGGGCTGACTCTTGGGCACTGGACAATTAACTGGTGTTCTCTTCCCTGGGGAAGGCTACCTCTCCCGATCTTAGTTTTCTTCAGTTGTTTGTTGTTCTTTGTGGGGGTTAAGGCCCCATGGGATTTTCCCCCATGCAGTTTGGAATATTCCTTGGACTCATCTTTGTCCAGACTCACACCTTGGCAGTCGTGTTGGTGAGTTTTTATAGGTGTAGCTTCTGCTCTTAGTAGGAGACACCATCTCAGAGCAGACTCTCTGACCCTGATCCTCTGGCTCTTACAGTCTTTCCACCTCCTCTCCACAGTGTTCCCTGAGTCTTAGGTATTGGAATGTTTTATAGGTGTATCCACTGAGACCAAACTCCACAATTCCAGGTTTTGCTTGATTATGGTTTTCTGTAACGGTCTCTGTTGCAAAGAGAAAGTTCCTTGGGGAGGGGTGGAGACTAATTTATCTGTGAGTATAAGGACAAATGCTTATACATTGTTGTTAGGGGTTATACTGGGTTAGTAAATTAGCGATTGTAGATTCTTCTCCAGTATCCATGACATCACTAGCACTGAGTGTTTAGCTAGGTTTCTAGGCATGGTTTCCCTTCCCTGGAGTGGTCTTAAACCCAATGAGAGAGCTATTGATTACCACCAAGGTATGCATGCGACTACTGCACCGTTATCATGCCATGATGGTTCATAGGCATCATAGCTGGTGTCTTATGTAGAGTTACCATTGCTGTCATGAACACCATGACCAAAAAATCTTGGGGAGGAAGGGGCTTGTTTGTCTTACACTTCCACGTCACTGTTCATCATTGAAGGAAGTCAGGACAGGAACTCAAACAGAGCAGGATTCTGTATGCAGAACTGATGCAGAGACCACGGAAGGATGCTGCTTACTACTTTGCTCAGCCTGTTTTCTTATGAAACTCAGGACCACCAGCCCAGGAATAACCCCACCCACAGTGGGCGGGGCCCTCAAACATCAATTGCTAATTATGGAAGTGCTGTACAGGCTTGCCTGCAGCCCAATCTTAAGGAGGCATTTTCTCAATTGGGGTTCCCCCCTCTCAGACCACTCTAGCCTGTCTCAAAATGACATAAAATAAGCCAGCCCAGCTGGGTAGGACTGTTGGTTACCCCTCTTCTTGAGGAGGTTTGCATGATGCCTTCTGGTACTATGATAATTAATCCTTAGGGAAGAGGCATTCAGGTCAGATTCAGCTCAGGTCCTCTGGGCCATTTGAAGTGTGTGATGTCTTTGGCAATAAGGACTTTTCTCCTTTCCTTTTTTTCATCTCCTGTTTTCTTTTCTTTTATGGTGGTGGTGATTAAGTCCAGTTCCTAGTCTAATACTTGCCTAGTCTAGGCAAGTAAATGTTACACCATTGATCTATGTTCCCATTTCTTCAATCATATTTCAATAGATTTCTTTCTGTACTCTCTTTTTCCTTTCCCCTTCGTATGTGTGTGTGTGTTTTGGGTTTTGAGGTTGTTTTTTTTTTTGTTGTTGTTTTGGGGGGGGGGTTAGGCACTGAAGGCTATCCAAGTTCCTGTCTAAAAAACTCAAACCAAAAGCACAAGAGCAGTGCCATCATATTAGATAAACAAATAATTTCCTTATAGCAAATATCAATTTATTACCAAAACTTCCAATTGCTTTCCTAGCCATACTTTTAAACATTTCGTATTTTTAAATCAAAGCCTAAACATGGCTACACATTATAAGTTGACTAATATTATTCTTGTTTCTTTCGTATTTGCAGTTTCCTTCTCACACTCTCTCAAAGTTTCTTTGGTGAGGGAATCCAAGCCTTTGTTCCAAAGGGCTCCCGGGGTAGGCTTTTTCTCATGGTACTTTTGGGTGTTACCTGGCATATGCCCTTGCATTTCAAAGAAATTGGTTTGGAGACTGAACCAGATGGGATTTGGTTAGTTGCCTTCCTTTTTGCTGGCAGGCAGGGTGAGCACTCGAGGGACTTCTCCCATCAGAGGCCCAATGATGTCTGTTTACTTTCTCTTCTAGTCACATTTGTGTTGTGGATCGTCTGTGCCTAGAGTCATTAATTTATTATGGATTCCCTCATTCCATATTAATGGGAACACACACAGAGTGAGGAGGGGAGGGGAGAGAGAAGGCAAGAAAGAGAAGAGAAAGAGAGAGAGAATGAATTAAGTGAAAGCTTGAAGAAGAAATGTTCACTCTAGACTCTTTCTTAAGTGCTGCCTCTAAGCCTGTGCTGCCCCCAGTGATGAGGAAACACCAGAATGGAAAATAGAGTTTTGTCTCTCAAAGCTTGGGCGTTTCCACATGATCCAAGGGTGTCCCACAGAGCTTGCAAAGAAGAGTTCAAGGAACTTACAGGAGACCTAACCTTGGCTGGGGGTAGGTGTGGATTGGGGGGAAGGTGAGGGGTGGGGTGGATGGAGGTTCTTGGAAGCATGAACTTCCAGGAAGAGGGTAAACTGTGTAACTGTGGCCACCAGTTTGCGTTAACACTGGGACATCCTCAGCTCGACCTAAATCATGCCAAACTCCAGGGCAGACAGAGAGAACTGACTGCTCTAAGTTATCCTTTGACCTCTGCACACCCATACACATTTGCAAGTAATAAAATAAAAAGAAAAAAATAAAGAAAACTCATTCTCTCAAGGTACCTGTATATGTTTTATTTATTTTGTTTGTTTTTTGAGACAGGGTCTCACTGTTGCTTCACTATGTAGAGCAGGCTGGCCTCAAATTTGCAGACACTCCCCCTGCCTCTGCTTCCCAAGTTCTGAGACTAATGGAGTGTGCCTCCACACCCAGGCTTACAGCTACGGACTTTAAATGTGTGAAGTTCATGTCAGGGTCTTATCACACATATGTTGCCTTGTTCGGTCTGGAACTTGATATGTAGCCCAGGCTGACTCTGCGATCTTGAATGCTGGGATTATAGACACACCTTTTGAGCTAGATCAATCTTTTTATATTTAAAAAAAAAATTATTGGGGTTGGTTCAGAGGTGAAGAGCACTGGCTGTCATTCCAAAAGTCATGAGTTCAATTCCCAGCAACCACATGGTGGCTCACAACCACCCATAATGAGATCTGGTGCCCTCTTATGGCCTTTGAGCTTTCGGTAGGCTGGGTAAGTACTCTACTCACTGTCTATATGCTTCATTCACAGCCTTTGTGCGTGTGTGGCAATCCTCCTGCCTCAGCCTCCTGGGTACTGGGATACAGGCATGTACCAGGACTGCAGCTCACATGAATCTTATCATCACCTTCATCCACCAATGGTGTTTATCATTTACACTTTCTAGATCAGCAGTCTCAACTTATGGGTTGTGACCCATTTGGGGGTTGAATGACCCTTTCACAGGGGTCGGTCAAGACCATTGGAAAATACCAGTATTTATATTGCGATTCATAACGGTAGCAAAATTACAGTTATGAAGTAGCAATGAAAATAATTTTATGGTTAGGGTCACCACAGCCTGGTGAATGTATTAAATAGCATTAGGAAGGCTGAGACCACTGCTCTGGAGGAAGGGCAGGAGCTTGCCTTAAACACGCAGAAATCAGGTTCTCTGGATGTGTTCCAGAGTGACTATTGCTGTAGACCTCAAGGTCAAGGGCATATCCTCTCTCACATGTCCCCAGAGGTCCTGACTCTGCCGTTTATTTCAGAGCCCTTTCATTTCAGAAATAATGTCGTTTGTTAAATAACTCGATGAGAATGGGGTGAGCTACACAACTGGAGGAGACATTCAAATGTCAGTCTTGAGAGGCTGGAGGGATGGTTTAGAACACTTACTGCTCTTGAAGAGGTCCTGAGTTCAATTCCCAGCACATACCCGTATCAGACATACACACCTACACATAGTTAAATAAAAGCAATCTATCTTACAAACAAACAAACAACAGATCCTAGATAAGTCAAAATCAGGCATCCCCAAGGAGATTCTTTAAAGGGATTGTGGGAAATATCAATGTTGATGGAATAACACATGTCTTCAGAGCCAGGTTCAAATAACAAGTAAGGGTAATAAACTCATACTTCCTTTGAAATGTGCTTTCTGTTCTGGCTCAGATCCCTGCTCAGGCTTCCAGGTTGGTTCCCTTTAGCCACTGATAAAATCAGGGGCAACTCCAGGGTCTTTTCCCGGCATTGTTCTGGATGTCATTGATGTGAGGCAAATGGGAAAGGAAGTGTAAGCCAGGGCTCACAAAGCCTAGGGGAACTGGGCTTCTAGTTCATGACTTTAAATCCGTGGCACAGACCCATACGCATTTTAACTGACTAGGTGTGTGAGAAAGGCGTTGTCGCCCTCCAACCTGTTCTCTTTTTAATAGCCAAGGCCCTTTCTAATTAGTGTTTTTGGAACTTCACTGCAGGAAGAGGCTTGTTCCCATGCATTTTTGGTTCAATGCCTTCCAAGACTATAGTGGGAAAAGCATGTGTAAATAAAGCCTTGGAGAAACCAGGTCTCATTAACCCTGAGCCTGTTAAACTCAGAAAGCATTTATTAAGCACCTGTACGCTGGAGGTAGCGCAGAGAGATGGGGGTAGGAGAAGAGGAACAAGGTAGCATGGGTGCCCTAGGGTAACCTGCACCTTGATAGCATAATGGCCAAGTACACACGGGGTAATAAGGGGCTGACAGGCAAAAGAGACAGGGAGTAGGAGCTGCCGTGGGAGAAGACTTGCTGTAATGGTGTTTTATTAAATCTTAAAAGACAAGAAAAAAAATCTTAATTGAGTTAGGAATTAGAATGCAGTGGGATATGCGCGTAGAAGAAAAAAAAGATGCATTAAGACCCAGAAAATGAAGAAGGTAGAGGTCAAATGTGGGCTAATCAGTCTCCTTGATTACTGGTGTGTGTGTGTGTGTGTGTGTGTGTGTGTGTGTGTGTGTGTTGTATGTAAGTGCATACGTATGTGTGTTTGGGCATACGGTCACTGAATGAACAGAAAGGAGACAAAAGTTCAACTTGATTTTCTCCGAACAATGCACACACACACACACACACACACACACACACACACACACACACTCATTCACACACTGTTTAAATTTATGTGTATGTGTCTGTGTGAGTTATGTGCATCACGTGCCTGAGGAAGCCAGAAGAGGGCGTCAGATCCCTGGAACTGTAAAACAGGCAGTTGGGAGTCACCTGATGGTGGGTGCTCGGAACTGAAGCTGGATCCTCCTCAAGAGGAACATATGGTGTTCTCCACTGAGCCATCTTGCCAGCCCCGTAGCCCTGGCTCTGGCTAAGTGCTATTTCCTGCTCCTCACTGTCCTTTTGAAACTTACTAGTACCCGAGTCCTGCTAAGATGATCTGACACAGAAATCTCAGCTCTCTGCGTATCATAGATCATTATATGCAATATATCATGCACTATACTATATATATTACGGATATATTTTTTTTTTCAAAAGGAGAAGCTACAAGACAAAGATTGGGGATGGAACGGGTGAAATATATGGTCTACCCAACTCCCTTACGGTGGAATTTCACAGCTGGGATGCATTTTCTACAAAGAACACGTTTAGCCATGGAATGCAGCCAGAGCCAGCGACGTCACTGCTTGGGTGTTCACCAAGAAGTCTGCCTTTGATGTGTGTTTGAGTGAGGGGCTGGGAGGCTGCTGACGGTCTGAGGGGACTGAGGATTCTTCATGGTTTCTGTTTCGTTTGTTAATGTCTCACACACCCTGAACTTCTGATCCTTCTGCTGCTGGGTACCAGAATTTCAAGTGTGTGCTGCCACACCCAATTTACCTGGTGCTGGGGCTCGGACCCAGGGCTTTGTGCATCTAAGGCCAGTACTCTACCGACTAAGCTACATTTCTCTAAACCCTCTGTCATCTGGTCTCGATGCTATCCTGTATCCCTTTAAACTCCACCTGCTCCTTTGGATGTAGCATCATCACCCATACACAAATGGAGCTGTGTTCTAATTTGGCAAAAACTGAACCCTCCTCTATTCCTCCTTTCCCAGACACTTTCTTCTCTCGCTGGCTAATTTACTTTGCAGTAGCGTGGGAGGCTCACATAGCTGATGGGCTGTTAAAAGGATCCTAAGATGAAGGAAGATGCCACTTTAGAAATAAAAACATCGGCACTGCAGAACCTTTGCCTGACGGTGGAAGAGGACCATGGCAGAGAGCCGAAATCTTCGAGTCCGTTGTGATGGAAACAGCCGTCACTAAAGTGATCTGTGCTGTCATCTGCGTCAGGATCCCCACACTGCTCAGTGTTCACCGAAGCACATTTCCTAAACAGTTGGAATTACACATTGGGGTTATAATTAACCCCTTTCCATTTTTCTCTTCATAAAAAATATCCCCTTGCCTTCATTTATCCCAAAATAGTAATATTTTTTAAAATTTAAATTATGTGACTATGCACGTGCCCACAGAAGCCAGGAGAGGTGTCAGGTCTGCTGGAATCAGGGGGAAGTTGTAAGCTGTTCAGAGTCGGTGCTAGGAACCGAACTCAGGGTTCCAGGAAGCTGACAGCAAGTCAGGGACCATGGGTGGGTGTAGTCTTCAGAAGCCCTGCCTCCCCATGCTGACCTGCTTCCACCAGCCAAGCACTGCCTGCAAATGGCTCCACAGCCTTCAAACTAGTGCCATAGGCTGAGGGCCAACGGCTTAAACATGAGACCGCGCGGAAGATTCTAGCCTCTAATTGTAACAAGGTTAGGGACACACACAGAGGGTCATGGGAAGACACAAGGAGAGGTGTCTAAGGAGTCTGTCTGTGTGCAGAGGGCCACACGGGTGAATACGTGCAGGTCTGAAGATGCTTGTGGCAGTTGCTTCCCCCTTTCTACCACATAGGTCTTGGGGGCTGAACTCATCTCATCAGGCTGGTCAGCAAGTGTCTTTACAGACTGAGCCATCTTGGTGGCCCTAACTCGGCCTTTAATAAGGTGGTGATCTCAAAACTTTCTACATATGCCAGGTATGGTGGTACATGCCTTTAATTCCAGCACTTGGGAGGCAGAGGCAGGGAGATCTCTGAGTTCGAGGCCATCCTGGTCCAAAAAAAAAAAAAAAAAAAAAAAAAGTTCCAGGACAGCCTGGAGCTGTTACACAGAGAAACTCCCTCTTGAAAAACGGAGCAAAAACAAACAAGCAAACTTTCTACGTGGTGGATGGAAAACTGGAGTTTCTAAGACATCTCTTTGCCAGGTGTGACCACGGGTAAAGCTATATATTTGATAAAGCCTGGTAAGCCCATTCCACTCAGGCTTAATTTCATATTCACGCATATTATAATAGAGGCTGTCCAGAGAGACATTCCACAGGAACGGACAGACCGGGTGGGGTGTGTCGGCCTCCCCGATACCTACCTGGGTGACTCTGAGTGTGCTGCTCAGTCTCTCTGAGGCCCCGTTTTCTGATATGTGAATTGGATGACGCTCCTTATAGAATGGCTGTGGTTACTTCTGTAAGCGTGTGCCCACTGTAGAGAACAGAGGGAAACTGGCCGGCAGGGTGAGGAGTTTCTCCCGTCTCTGAACGTTTCCTTTCTGCCCTACTGTTCCATTCCCACAGAAACTGACTTACGGAATTCCCCCTCCTAAGTTCCCATTCAGCCTCCAACACTCCACTTACCTCTTTGTAAGACTATAACCCTACAGGACGCAGTGCGCGCAAGGCTGGCGATTGTTAACTCAGTGACTTTTCTTTGCTGGGCTTTATCTGTTCTGCATCGCTGTGTTAATTTGAAACGTCTTCCATATTCCATTGGTACAAAGCGAATCTGGGCCTCAGCGGTCGCAACAGGCTTGAGTGTGTCATGAAGGATCCGGTTGGGTGGCTACAGCTGTTCCAAAGGCTCTTTGAAGGAAGCACTTACACACCTCACGGCTCCTCCTTGAGATTACTTTAGGACACGCCCAGGAGAATACATTCATTTTGTTCCTAGCAACCTTACCTTGTCAGACGAGTTAAAAGGTCAACTATTTATGAGGTTCGCTTAGCCCTGACTGAGTCACGCGCAGGGAGTGGAGCCCTTTGAAGTCAGAGGTGGGTTTTTAAGTGAATCGGTCTGTTTCTTGTTGCCGCTTTCTAAATTCTGCGGAGGAAGGAGAAGAGGGCGGCGAAGGGAAGTCAGACTTTGCCATCCATCAGGAGCTGGCTTGTGCACGTCGTTACGTTCTCTAATTGTTCTCTAATTGACTCCGTAAGCCACCCTGTAAAGTGGCGAGCGATCCCTGTGTTTACTTTACGGAGGGAGTAAATACGTGTCAGAAAGCTTACGACAACTGCCGGAAGTCGCTTAGCCAAGAGAGAAGGGAGCCATGACCCGAGAGCAGGATGTTGGAAAGCAAGCCTGGAGCTTTTCTCCTTGCCTTGTTTTCCTTCTCGTGTAGCCAAGGCGGTTGGGGATCTGCTCGTGACGTGTGCTTTGTGATGGGCGTGATGATGCAATAATGAAGACACCCTTCTCAGTTCCCCGCGCCACGAGGGATTCCTCAGCTGGTGGCAGATTCTGACTTGTAAACAGTTTCCATGCAGAGGCCAGAGTGATTCCGGTGTGCACAGGGACTGCGAAAATTTTCAGGTAGGCGTCATCAGTGCCACCTGCGAAAGAAGGCGGCCACGAGGATTTGTGGATAATGGGACTGGCACGTGCAGATTTCTGAGGCCGGAGGCATCCACGTGCAAGCCATTCTGGTTGGACCATGAGAGGCAAGGATGGGCGTGGCCAGAGGAAGAGGAGAGGCGGAGTCACGGTGGACCTTGGGTACCAGCGCCGCGGTTTCAACTTCATGATGGCGGAGCCAAGGAAAGTCCTTCCTAGGGAAACAACTTGATGACATTTGTCTTCTAGGCTCCTTGGCAGCTTATGGCGGTAGGAAGGACCTGGGAGTGACTCTGTGAGTCTGAGGGAAGTTGGGATGGAAGCTCACTATTGTCCCCGTACTGAGACAAAGGAGCACAGTATTGGTATGCCACGTTCAAAGATGGAAGAGATTTCAGGTGGGACTGAGGAGTTCTCAATCCCTGTTGTGTTCACGTATGTCCTGGGGGATCTATGTGTGGTGAGTGGGCGAAGACGACAGTAGAAAGCAGGAAGTGAGGGTTTTTGTGATGGTGGATGGAAGTGTCAGAGTCCACAGTGTGGCTGGCAGGGCTGTTCCTCAAGAGGACAAGGGCCACTATGGCCCAGGGCTTCTGAGGCTAAGGGACTGAGAAGCTGGAGCGTAGGAAGTGCTGTCCACGTGGATGTGGAATTGATTTAGACGGTGGAGGCACCTGAAGTGGACAGGAGGACTCAGCTGGGCAATGAAGGACTCAGTGCAGAGAGAGGCAGGGCCTTACCTGAGTGGACTGTTAGAAGGGGCACAGACAAGAGTGATGAGACAGCCTCATCCTAAAAATTAATTGTGATTCAGTATGAGATGAAGATATTTATAATTATGATGATGATGATGATGATGTTTGTTAGTTATTTGGGGGCTAGAGAAATGTCAGCACCACTTTAGTTAAGTGTCCATACGACAGAATGAGCTGTTTCCATGAAAAAAAGGAGCTGGTGTCCTTATGACAGAGCAGCGTTTTAAAAGTCAAGGGAGCCCAAAGAGCACTGAGGAGGGCGAAGATCATTTTGGGGCCCTCAAGATGGCTCAGTGGGTGAGGGCACTCCCCTCTAAAGCCTGTCAACAGGGGTTCAGTGCCTGGGTCCCACACTGAGGAAGGAAGGAACTGAATCCCACAGATTGCCACCTGACCCCCACATGCGAGCAAGATAACCCCCCAAAATACACACAAACTAAATGAACAAATATAATAAAGAAAAGGCAGATGACCCTGGCCTGTCTTGTTTCTGTGACCTTCCCTGCAATGGCACCATTAATACACTGCTTAAATTACTGCAGCTTTCTAATAATACCTAATTTCCTGTGTTTCAAGGTTAACTTCATTATTCTTATTGGGCCCTTCCCCTCTCCCCCATTTCTTAGCTATTTTCACTTAGCAAAATGATTTCACTGTTATCCAAATGGGAACTCCGCAGTAAGTGTATACTTTAATTGGGGAATAATTGACAGCCTTACCCTCGCTGTAGGTCAAGTTCCCTGGGAAAGCGAGCTCAGAGGGAGATTTGCATAAATAGGTTTATTAGGAAGAGCCTTGGGATTATCAGCCGAGGGCACCAGGGAGGGACCCAGAGGAGAGCTGAACCCGGTGGAGTTCACAAGGGCACAGCTGCTCCACACCGAGGCGAAAGGCCCAGGCATACTCGTTAGGGTCCTCATCGTGTACCTGATGGTAAGAATTTAAGGGAGGACAGGTTCTGAGGTACAGCCCGCCATGGTGGTGGGCAAGGCATGATGGTGGGAATCCATGGCAGGAGCTTGCAGTTCGGTCACACACTGACAGGTCGAGGTAAAGAAACAGAAACCAGAACTGAGCTATAACCTCAAAAGCCTGCCCCGAGTGGCCTGTGTCTGCCCACTAAGCCAGAGGCCCCTAACAGGGTCACTACCTGGGGACCAAGCGCTCAGACACACAGCCTGTGGGGACACTGCCAATTGACCCGGGGGCTTTGAAAACCTCCCTCCCTACGGTTCATCAGTCACTAGGATCAGAACTCTGGAAGGGAGTTGTTAAGCTTGGGTAAGGGCGATTCCTGGAGAAGTTGCCTGAGGAACACCTCCCCTCAACCCCCCCACCCCATCCCCGCCGTCAACATTTATTACCAGTTACAGATAGAGTGGCCCTTATCTCAGAGTGGGGACTGACTTCCACGCACTGTGGGTCTCCTGAATTTATTCAGATCTTTCCTTACGGATACTCACACACATATGCATATAACTTTACTTTTAAAATTATTTCTTTGTGCACGTGTGCATGCCACCTGTGAGAGTGGGGGTCAGAGAACAACCGGTGGGAATCTCAGTTCTCTCCACTCTTGGGGGTCCTGAGGATTGAGCTCGGGTTGTCAACCTTTGCCCGCTACAACATCCTGCTGGCACAACACATTTTGCCCTCTCATTTATTCAGGTGTATTATTCCCCAAGACTATCAAAGATTTGAACTATTTCAAAGGTAGTTTTGTACAATGCCTAACATACCATTAATTTCACATAGGTTATGTTAATTTATTTATTTATTATGGTGAATAAGACATTTTCCCATTGTATTTTCCAGCTGGCTAGTCCTAGTATGTAAAAATTATATGTAGGGCAGTGGGGCGGGGCGGGGGTGATGGTTCAGGGTTAAAGGCACTTGCTCCTCTCACAGAAGATCCAGGTCAGGTTCCCAGCACCCACGTGCTAGATCCACAAATGTGGTAAAACTAGCCCCAGAGGCTCCTCAGCCATTGCATGTACATGGTGTCCATACACGCACACAGGCGAAACACCCAGACATGTGAAATAAAAATAAATAGAATGTCAAAACCATGTAGGCTGCTACATTTATTTGATGGTTTGTGTAGCTACGTTTTCCAGCTCTATATAATTGGTATAATAATCTGCCTATGTTTAAGGTGTACAGTTAGATGAGGTTTTGTGGCTTTTGCTTCTTTTGTTCTGTTTTGAGACAGGGCCTCACTATGCAGTCCTGGCTGTCCTGGAACGCACTCTATAACACCAGACTGGCCTTGAAATGACAGAGGTCCGCCTGGCTCTTCCTCCCGAGTGCTGGATTAACCGCCACATCTGGCTTCAGTGAGATGAGTTTTGGTGTACACATTTGTAAACACAGCACTGCAATCAAATTAATAAACATTTCTATGATCTCAAATGCTTCCTTCCAGGCATTCTCATCTCTCCGTGATCTCTCCATGCACTGCTTGGCTGACCGTTTTGTATGGGCTCCTCAGGTTTTGAACTCAGGTCCTCAGGCTTGTGCAGCAAGCACTTTTACCCACTGAGCCATCTCCCCATTCTGTTGTTCCATCCATCAGGAGCTCACTCCTTTTATCACTGTGCGGTATCTCATGGATAGTAAACCATGTCCGTTTACCTGCTCACTGTCCGGTCATTGCAAAGAAAGCCTCTATGAACATTCCTCTAGCAATGGAATGTCTGGGTCGTATGGGAGCTAAGGGTTTTAACTTTTTTAGCACACTGCCCAACTGCTCAAAATGCTTGTCTAATTTTACATTCCCTTTCAGCAGTAAGAATTCTAAGTCTTCCATAGCCTTCGTCCAATACTCGGTGTGGCCAAGACGTTTTTAGACGTATTAAGGAGCACACACCAGTATTCCATTACAGTTTTAATTTGCATTTCCCCAATGAGCAACGACACTGAACAGCTTCTCAGGTTAATTGCACGTACTTTGTCTCACCACTCTAATGATTAATGGTAATTGTCAACCCGACTGGCTTTAGAGCCATCTACAGTCACAGTTCTTAGCATGCCTATCAGGGTGGGTCCAGAGAGGCTTAATGGATGAGGGAAGACCCATCCAAAAGTGCATCAACAACCCATGGGCTGGCTTCAGACTGAGGGAAAAGACAAACATGACTATTCCTCTCTCTCTCTCTGCTTAATGACTGTGAGAGCCATGTTGCAAGAAATATCAAATATGAGCCTCTTCTATCAAATACTATAAAACTTATATTTAGGACAAGATATTAAGATCTTTTTATCTCTCCCACCTTCTAAGACTTTTATACAAATGTTTGAATCTTCTCCACCCAGTAAAGCCTTTATGTAAACAAAGTCTGGGAATTTGACGGCCTAGAGTGGTGACCCTTTTCTCTTTGGAGGAGTGACTCCTTTCCCCTTCCCCCTTCATTTCCCGTTTGGCCAATTATTTTCAGACTAGGTTGTTGAATAAGATTATGAGGTTGCACCTTAGCCGAAGCTGGGGGAAGGTGACAAAGCCACCACCTGAGTTAGGATGGAAACCAAATGCATGTCCTGTCTCAGCGTTCACTCTTCTGAAGGTCTGCTCTCGATCAGGAGTAAAGTTTGCCTTGTCCATACACTTCAATCAGTGGGGTGGTCTGTCTGTCTGTCTGTCTGTCTCTCTTTGCAGCCCTGAATGTATATTTAACAACATGACTGGCCACCTCACACTCTGTTGTCATAGCTAGAGTCACTACTTTACAATCTCGTAAAGCCTTCCCCACCTGGATGGACTGTACCCTCACACTGTGAGCCAAAAAGGAACCCAAAAGGTTTGGGCATTTCTGAATATTTTTAATGATTGAATTGGGTCTTTTAGGTGTCCAAACAAATCATGTACTAGGAGTACTTATGTCCCCGCTCTGAATAATGAAGGCCATTTCTTTTGTTTCCAACTCCCTTTTCTGACTTCACTAATGAGAACTTCAAAAAAAGAATGAAGTTTCCTAGCTTTGGCAGTGACGGGTTTTATCCTCAAAGAGGATGTTGGTATTAGCATACTTAATCCTTTAAACATACTTGTATGCCACCCTAAGTTTCTAAGTTCTTTTGTTAAGATGTTTACCTTTAAAGTAATTATACGTCTTTTTTTTTTCACTACTATTTAAGGTATATGATTTTTTTTTCTCACATGTAATGATTTTGGCTTTTCTCTCATATGAAAATGCTGCCCAAATGTCGGAGGACAGCTTTCAGGAGTTGGTTCTCTTCTTCCGCTGAGTGGTCTGGGGATTGAACTCACATCATTGGGCCTGTATGGAAAGTGCCTTTGCTCACAGAGCCATCTCACTGGAGAGAGAGAGAGAGAGAGAGAGAGAGAGAGACTTAAAACTTGAGTATATTAACTGATGCTTAGGACGCTGCTTGGCCACATCTGCTTCCTAAGTACCGTGCTTCCTGATGTCTGTGTCTCAAGGCATGCTCAGAGGCCCCAAGATGTTTTAAATCTTTTTAATGGCCCCCGGTAAAAGATCGTCCTGTTTCCCATGAGAAGCAACAGTGGACATTATTAGAATCTTTCTCAAACCTTAAGAAGGAGGATACCAAAAGAAAAGTTTCTTACTAAAGCATTTTTCCAAGGGAAGATGAAAATATTAGAGTGGGAGTGGGTGGGGAGGAGAAGAGGAGAAAGGCAGGTTTCTTTTTATGCCTTTTATTTGACTGCGAGGTCACCTATCTGACCAGCCTCCATATTATATCTGTCTGGGTCATGATGCTCTCTATGGCTGGCACATGAAACCAAGTCCCCAACCCCCTCTCCATGTATTACTTGTCTTGAATGCTGCCTGCAGCTTGGGCGTGGGGACTGGCAGGGGGAAGGGAAATGGAGTTTGGGCACAGGGCTTCTCACTGACTGTCCTCACCCTGTATGGAGTTTCCGATGTAAGGAAGAAGAGGCTGTCAACAATAATAAAACTTGCAGAGCCCATTTCTCTCCCGTCCTGGAAGGAGATCTTGATACATTGAAATGGGGAACAGGGGCAACAGCAGCTTGATTGCTAGAGAGCTGGGAAGCAGCCGGCCCTTCTGGGCTTCTCTGTTATACTGTCAGTCACCCAGGGAAGTAGGGTTTAACTTCTGCAGTCAGATTTAGAGTTGGTCCAAAAACCTCATAGCATCCCAGTCTCTTCAGGGAATGGATGCTGGGAGCTCAGTCAGAATGGACCACACAGGTCACGAAGAGTTTCCTGGATCTGTGGCTCTCCTTCACCAGCATGTAGCTGTAGCAGGAGGACACCACGACTTCTCAGACCAGGCCTTCAAGCTCAGTAACAGATGGTCTATTTACACAGTGACCCCAGCCTTGAATATCTTTTGTGAAGCGTCACCCTCCCTGACTCAGCGGCATCCATTGGTGGTAGGAGGCTGCTGAGCTGTTGTGTAGCGCTCAGTGAGGTTACAGAGGCGCACTGCTTGCACTTCCCAGGCGCAAGCAGTTCGCTCCTTTCTGGCCCTGGTTTTGACTGGAGACTTGGAACGGGCAGAGGAGAAGGCAGACTTTCCCCACCCTTATCCAAGAATGGAATCTTTCTCTCTCTCTCTCTCTCTCTCTCTCTCTCTCTCTCTCTCTTCTCTTCTATATGACCAATGTGCTGACTCCCTATTCTACACAACTATTCTATTTGCCCGGCCAGTTCAGTTCCACTGAGGGTGAAGACAGACGCCCTGGTGCCTTCAGTCCAGATATCAGATTCTTGAAATGAAATATTGGCAGGAGCAGCATGGAGAGTAATATCAGCACAGGACATTAATGTCCTCTTCCTGGTCTTCTCTCCATCCTTCTCTACCTTGCTTTGTGTCATGACAAGCTGACTTCCATAGGATCTGTCTCCTCGGCATGCTGGAGCCTGCAAGAACTGATTATACGACCTTGTGTTCTTAGGTGACCACCATAAGAACATTTACACAACAGAAATTGGCAAATGCTAAATAAGTGCCCTCCCCCACCCTCCCACAAGCTTCAGAGAGTATTGTTAAATATTTGTTTACTAGATTCCCTGCCCTGTGTTCTGCTCGCGCTTGGTCACTGAGGGAGGCACATGGGAGGGTTGAAGAATTCTTAGAGAACGTGGTCAGGGCATCTTCTTTCCTTTTTAATCCCTGCTACGTTCCTGTGGAGGGAGTACATCTGTCTGCAAGGCTTCCGTGGCTGCCAGCACCCTTTCTGTCATCCTGTTCTCCTTGGATGCCCTCTCCTCTGGATGCACAAGGGTGGTAAGGACCCACTGTACTACCCTTCTGTGGGTACCTCGGCCCCTATCTTTGTTGGCACTTCTTGACTAACAATCCAGTAGCCCCCTTCAGTGGGGACTGCTCTCTTCCTTCCTCACACATAGCACAATCCAGAGTGGCCTTCAGTTGGTTGGGCTCTTCCGATGCCCTGTGTCTCTTTATGGCCTTGCTTGGTTTCTTTTATCTTGTTGCTGCTGCTTTTAATGCAATCTTACCTAGAAACTTAACATGCACATTAAATAAAAAAAAAAAATGCTCTTGACTGAGTTGTGGGACATAAAAGTACTGACTGCCCACCAACCCCCTAATGTTCTGTAGCTGCCGGAGATACACTTCCTGGTAACCCCCCAGGATTCAAGCAGCATGATTTAAATACTGCATTTTTAAAATACAGAAACAACAGTTTGTGTTTGTAAGCATTAAAGTAAAGGTATTTTTTTCTTGGTTTTGCATATGTGTATAGTAGGTATGTGTGTGTGTTTGTGTGTGTGTGTGCATGTGTAGGACTGAGATTGATGGCAAATATCTTCCTTGGCCATTCTACATCTTGTATATGGAGACAGAGCCAGCCAAATTGCTCCAGGGATCCCATGGTTTTTGCTTTCTCTCGCTGCTGGAATTCCAGCTCAGTTCCTAGGCTTGTCTGGTGTTTGTGAGGTTTCTGGGGATCCAAATGCCTGTTCTCCTGCTTCTGCAGAAGATGATTACCTGTGGAGCTATCTCCCCTACCCCTGAGGACATTTCTTCAAGGTGATATGTACGAAGGGGAGTTGATCCTCTGTATCTGTGAATTCCACATCTGTGCATTCAAGAAATAGTGAATTGGAAAATGGTTTTGAAATTAATTTGTGCCTAAAATGGAGTTCATCTCCAACAGGAATGGAAAATGAGAAGGTTGGTGGGCAGTCAGCCCTTTACCTTGTACAACTTAAGTCCGGAGCCTTTCCTTATCTAATGTGTATGTTAAGTTTCTAGATAAGATTGCATTTCAAAGACAACAGAATGAAAGAAACCAAGCAAGGCCATTAAGAGACACAGGGCATCAGGAGATCCCAACTGACTGGTAGGTACAGATATTTTCGTTGTTATAATTTCCTAAGAAATCCAGTAGAGCAACTATTATCATACAATGCTCACATTGTATTAGCTCTTATTAGTTACTTAGACATGATTTATTAATAAAATATGCAGGATAGTGTGTTTAGGTGATAGCTACTTTTTTTTTTTTCTTAACACAAATGCTAGCACATCTGGGGCTGGAGAGATGTCTCATCACTTTTGGGCACTTCCCTGTAGAGGTTCACGTTTGGTTCCCAGCATCCATGTTGGTAGCTCACAACCACCTGTAACCCCAGCGCCCTCTTCTGGTCCGCACAGGCACCTGCACTGCACACACAGCACACATGCACAGACGTTTACATATATATGAATAAAAAGACATCTTTAAAAAGAAATTTTTAAAATAGGGAGGGAAAAGGCCTTGAACATCTAAAGTTTGGTATCTTTGGGGATCGTGGAATCAATTCCTCATCACTATGAAGGAGCAATTACCTAACAGGCCCCATTTTAACTCCCTGGCAAGGAGGGTTAGTTCACAACTTCCTTGGGGGAACCCCTTTGCCACTTTAGCAAAATCGTTGACCTCTTTCTCAAAAGAGATTTTTAACTGCGTGAACAATAACAGAATTACAAAAGAAAGCCGCACACGAAAAGGTGGTTAAAGCATGGGTCATGTTAGTCATCTATTTACTTTGTTATCAGCGCGTTAAATTACCAGAGGTCACAGCCAATGTAACGCATGCTATATTTAAAGTAATGATGGTGCTCAGACAAGTTAGGACCTCTGCAGCAAAACATCATCATATGACTGCTAAGACTGTTGGGTTTAATTTGCTTCTATTTCTGCCCATGTACATAAGAGAAGATGCTGGAGCTGAGAGAGGCAAGCAGAGATGAAGATGCCACTTTCGTCACTCAGGTTCACACCCCTCATTTTTGTTACTTGCTGGTTATCCCTCAGCTCCTCACCCACCTGTAGCTGAACTCTGCTATCTTTGGTCAGCGCTCTGTATTCCTTTCCACACAGACACCTCTCTCCTATGCAGACTTTGGCCACAACACGGACAAGAAAAGCGACTGGGAGGCTGGAAGAAAGAAGGGATTGTGAAGGATAGCTTTATGTCAACTTGACACAGTCTAATGTCATCTGAGAGGAGGGAACCTCAGTTGAGAAAATGCTGTAGGCAAGACTGTGAGGCATTTTCTTAATTAGTGATCGATGGGGGAGGGCCTGGACCATTATAGATGGTGCCATCCCTGGGCTGATAGTCCTGGGTTCTAGAAGAAAGCAGGCTGGGTATGCCATGAAGAGCAAACCAGGAAGCAGCACCCTCCATGGCATCTGCGTCAGTTCCTGCCTCCAGGTTCCTGCCCTGTCTGAGTTCCTGTCCTGACTTCCTTCAGTGATGAACCGTGATGTGGAAGCTTAAGCCAAATAAACCCTTTCCTACCCACATTGTTTTTGGTTGTGGTGTTTTATTATAGCGGTAGTAACCCTAACTAGGACAAGAACAATATGTTTTCCTCACTGTCTTTGTGGGTTTCGTGCAAACAGCAATATTCCATCTACCTGGCATTGAAGGGTGGCTGATCATAGACTCCCAGACACACCAGCCCTTCTGGGCACTTTCCTCTTGGCTGCCACTAAAAGGCATCAAAAGTTTGGTGGCTCCAGGTAGTGTTGGCACATGCCTTTGATCCCAGCATAGGGAGGCAGAGGCAGGTGGATCTCTTTGACTCCAAGGCCAGCCTGGTCTACAGAGTGAGTTCAGAAACAGAGAGTTCTCAGAGCAAGCTGAGTAGCCAGTCTAACTGAAACATTGAGGTCTGGGGTCGCTTGCAGCTCTAGTATGTGGACCTGGGTTCAGTTTCTAGCGCACAAAGAGCAACTCACAACTTTCCAATTCCAGTTTCTAATTCCAGTTCCAGGATGCGCTCTTCTGGCCTGTGCAGGCACTGCATGCATCTTGTTCACATACCTACGAAATAGAACGATACCTTAAAAAAATCCACTTATCTTTTTTCAGGGGGACACAATCCGATTCTAAAGCTCATCTTCCAAGGCCTGGTTTCCAGCCCTTTGGAAGCCTCCAAGCTTCTATTCTTCCCTCTCAGTCCAAAGTTCCTTGCTCCTCTTGTCCTATGTTGGAGCCGCCTCTACAGATACAGTTTTGGCATTACTTTAGTAGTCACCTTCGGTTTCTCAGTTTTCCAAGCCTGATCATCAGTTCTCCTCCTGGAGATGTGACCGGTAGCTGAAAAAAGGAGAACAACTTGACGTGACCAGCTGCCTCACCCTCCTGATGCTGTGCCTTGCCCGCCACGCTTGACCTCCCCTTAAACTGTGAGCCAAAATAAGCCCTTCCTCCCTTACACCGCCTTTGTAAAGGGTGTATGGACCTAGAGTGCCCCTGCTGCATTCCAGGCGGGTGACTCGGGCCTCCGATTTCCTTATCTGCGAAATGGGAATTACGAGGGCACCCGCCTGGCCAGGTGTGGCCTGCGTCCAATGAGAGTGTTACGGGGTAGGGTAGGGGGAGGGAGCAGTTGTCCTGACTATTAGTACGGGGAGGGGGGGGCTCGCTGTTGCGCCTTAATTACAGTACACACGGGGCTCAGGTTGCAAGAGCTGGTTAGACTTGGCTCCTGCCGGCCAGAATCTGATACCTGGCATGAACATGCCTGGCGGATCTCAGGGCTCCAGAAAGCAGAATCCTGGAAGTACTGGGAGGAGTGGAGGCAGCAGGGAAATGGTTGAACGGTTCATCCGGAAACGGTGACAACAGAGGATTTCAGTCCTGCTTTTGTGCCTGTGACGTGAGCACAGAACCTCAGAAGGTAAAGCCAGCTCCACCAGCACGTCGGCCAACCACTCCCCCACACCTCCCAACAGTGCCAGCTTAATCACAAGCCCCGATACTAGGACCATCTAAGCATCCTGTGGAATTTACTACTTCCCAAGTGCATAAACCCGTGAGATGGAGGGCTGAACGCGCCCGAATCCTTCAGGTGCTTGCCGCCAGGAAGGAGGGAGAGCGCCGTGATTAGCCAGGAAGTGGGCGGAGCCACTGCGTGACTGTGACCGGCTCTCGGCAGAAGTCCCAGTTGACGGCGGGGAGGAGGAAGAGGGGGCTGCGCCCCAGACCACTGGGCGGTCTGCCTAGGGACGCTTAGAAGATCTCAAGAGAACTGAATTGCTTAGGAGTCTGTGACAGGGCCCCGACTTAGTGATTGCTGGCTGGGTCTGCAGCTGTCCGAACCTTCCACTGCCACCGTCCTATCTGCAATAGGTCGTTAAAGTTAAATAGAGAGAGAGAAAGAGAATTAGCTAATTATTCAGTGAGCGCAGCTGTTGCTAGCAGGTCACAGCTGGCGGCCCTGCTGTGTCATCCGTGGAGGGCTGCGTCAGCCCCGCCTCAGACCTGAACCTGAACCTGAGGACCGGGATCGGGAAGAGGCTCTCTAGCTCCACCGTCTGGCAGGGGAGCGCAATGAGTTCTGCGGCCGTGAAACTGGAAGACGGTGCGTCAGGGATCCAAACTAGACCTCTCCGTGTAATCCACACGTCCCCTTCCTCCAACTCCCCATCCTCCAGTGGATCCATTTCCCCGAGATCTGGATTTCTGCTGATTCCTTTATGGAACTCTCAGCCCCTGGGCTCCCCCAGGACTTGTGGCACGCCCTTGGCCAGAACCCAGGCGCCTCCCAGGCTCTCTCTCCACTTCCTGCCTGCTTGACTCCCAAGAGGGGCGGAGCTGTTTTCTTGATTTGGAACCTGGGCGCTTTTATCACAATAAAGGGGAGCCTTATTGGCATTTCGTGGCGCTGGCTCGCCATGCTAGACATCCTGTAGGATAGTACCAAACCGCTAAAGATTGTCTTAGGAGGCTTTTAGATGTCCCGCAAGACATTCATGTAGGTGAATGACATGCATCAATTTTCAGAGCTAGGACCAGCTCTATTCTATTTATAAACATAAAGGAGTTTCTGCAAGTCTCTCCTTCCTCTCTCTTCCAGCCTCCTTCCCTCATGTTTTTCACCATTTTTTCTTTTTTTTTTTTAATTTTTAATTTTTTTCTGAGACAGATTCTTGTTTGTAGTCCAGAGCTAGGGCCAGCTCCATTTTATCTTACAATTTTTTTAAAGGTCCTCCGCCTTCCTTCCTTCCTTCCTTCCTTCCTTCCTTCCTTCCTTCCTTCCTTCCTTC
>NW_026591086.1:5209815-5249815 GCF_907164565.1 Psammomys obesus
TTCCTTCCTTCCTTCCTTCCTTCCTTCCTTCCTTCCTTCCTTCCTTCTTCCTCCCTCCCTCCTTTCCTCCCTCCTTCCTTTCCTCCCTTAGGCTTTTGCAACGAAACCTATACAGTTTTCCAGGCACCATCTTAACCATTTCTAAATAAACAGCATCAGTGGCTTTACTTGCATTCAGAATGTTATGCAATCATCGTCACTGCCAATTTCCAAATCTTTTCCATGGCGGCAAACAAGATGGTGTAGGCAGTAAGTGGGAACAGCTTCCACTAGCCAGGGTTTCCTCTTGAATACTTTATGTCTTTGTGAGCTTGTGCGTTCTAGGTATTTCAGGTGAGTGGAAGCAGCCAGTGTTTGGCCTTTGTTTTGTTGACAGCTTATGAGAAAGTTGCCATCACCACAGATAGAGCTCTGCTCTTGCTGTGTGAGTAATTGTAAAATACAAACGCATCAGTCCTTGCTCCCAACTGTCTCAAGCAACATGGATGCTTACACCTGATACAGGATGTTCTGTAATACAACTGTGTTCGAACATTCACGTATCCAAACATGTTTTATTCTGTGTGCTTTACATTATTATTCTAAAAATTATATTCAGGTAGCATATTGATTTAACTTTGGTAAAGGCACGTTACAAAATATAACAGAAAGAGACATGGGGTATGGTAGGGCTGAGAGTTCCAACCAGTCCTGGGGATGAGGGTGGGGATATCTCTGGAAATGAAATGCTGTTAACTTCCTACAAAAACTGCCTTGTCTTTGGAAACCTACATGGCCAGTCCACATTCCTCAAACCGTAAATCTTCAAACTACTGCCTCTGTTGACTCTCGGCCACGCTGCCTATTTGTGGTCTGGGAAGTCCAGCCAGTGAGTGAGTCTTTGTGTTTATGTCTTTGGTGTTGGGCACTGCTGTTACTAGCATTCCTGGCCTACAATGGGCACAGGCATTGTAAACAATTGAGGGGGATCCTTTATTTATTTGTGTGTGTGTGTGTGTGTGTGTGTGAGAGAGAGAGAGAGAGAGACAGCCAGACAGCCAATGTGTGTACACACGAACACGCACATTCATAAGCTGAAATGGCTTTTTCTGCTCTTCTCCTGCTGAGCACTCTCTCCTCATGAGGGTTGCAGGTTCGTCCTTGCAGTGCAGGGCTTTGCAAATGCTTGGCAAATGCTCTGTGTCAAGCTAAACACCCAGACCTTGAAGCTGTGTTTTCAGCATTCAATGAAATAATGGATTCCAGCCCAAGGCTCCTGCATTTCACAAATAGGAACCACACCGTGTTTATCTTCTTGCTTCCTGCTGAAATGTATCTGGTTGGGAACACTCAAATATTGATTTTTTTTTTTTCTGCACAAAAGGCAGGAAGTGTTACATATATTGTTCTCTAACCAGACACCTCTTTATTATTCCTGCTTCCTTGGCCTCAGAGTCTTTCTTGAGAGTGCATGATGCCGTAAGCCTTTAAATGAGTTCCGATTTGTCAGGTGGTGGTGAATCACGCCTTTAATCCCAGCACTCAGGAAGCAGAGGCAGGTGGATCTTGGTGAGTTAAAGCCAGCCTGGCCTACAGACCAAGTTCCAGGATGGCCTGGAACCCTGTCTTGGAAAACAAAACAAGAGAAACAAAAAGCTCCGATCTGATTGCTAAACTCAAACACCATTTCTTGTCTCGAGAGTGGTGTGAGGGACTTCCCATGCAACCATTTATTTATTTGTTCTTCTATTTCTGTAGAATGTTTGATAAGTTATGTGAGGTGTCCAGCCCTTTGTTAGAAATGGGGCTTTTTGTGAAGGGCTTGGCTTGTCTGAAGGCCAGGGTTAGTTTTTCTCAGAATGGTTATGGTAGACTAACTACAGTTTGGATCTGGAGTACTTCTAAAAGATGATGTGTTGAAGGTTGGTACCTAACCTGTAGCATTACTGGTAGGTAGTGAACTGGTTAGTGGGTGTGGCCTAATAGAAGGAAGTTAGGTCTTTGGGATCACGCTCTCAAGGGTATTGGGACCGGAGATCTTCCTGTGTCATTGTTTTCTAGCTGGGACGAGATGAATAGTTCCCTGACGTGTATTCTTACACGTCACTCCAGGATGCCACTACAGATCCAATGCAACAGAATCAAACAGCATAGCCCCTCTGAGACCATGAGACAAAGTAAGCTTCTCTTTTTAATGTCGGTTACCCACTTTTTCTCCCTTCTTTCTTCCCTTCCTCCTTTCCTTCCTCCCTTCTCATAGGCAGTTGCTGTGGAGCCCTTGCTAGAGAGCTACTATGTCAGGCCAACCTAGGATGTTTAGCAGTGTGGTGCTTTAAATGAGAATGCCTCTTCTCCCACCCCAAGGCTCATATATTTGAATGCTTGGTCTCCAGTTGGTGGAACAGTTTGGGAAGGATTAGGAGGTGTGGCCTTGTTGGAGGAAGGGTGTCACTGGGGGCAGGCTCTGAGGCCATTCCTACCCCCCCTCCCCATGCCTTGTGGTTGTTGCTTCAAAATCTAGGCTCTCAACTATGGCTCCAGCACGATGCCTATTTGTTTGCTGCTGTGCTCCTCACCATGACGATCACAGACTCACCCTCCGAAACTGTAAGCCCCTAATAAAGTTTGCTCTATAAGTTTCCTTGGTTGTGATGTCTCTTCACAGCAATAGAAAAATAACCAAGACAGGAAATGGTTCCAGGAAGTGGGTACTCCTGTGACAGACCTGATTACAACGCTGAGGAATGCAGAAGGCTTTCAGACCTTGCAGTGGAAAAGTGTTGAAGACAATGGCATGTGGACTCTGGAGGCCCAGATAGAGAGGTTTCAGAAAGGTACATTTGTAACTGGACTAGAAACCATTCTTGTGATATTTTACACAAAGAAATGTGGCTGCTTTCTGTCCTCGTCTTTAGAATTTACCTGATGCTAAATTTTAAAGCAATGGACCAAGTTCTTTGGCGGAGAAGATTTTAAGAGAGCCAAATATTTACTCCCTTACGTGGTTGGTAATCACTCTGATGCGGGTCTACAATGGAAAAGAGCAGGTAGGACAAAAGTTATACAAAATGTATGGTTTGAGGAGAAAAAGGGCCCCAGGAAACTTACTAATGAAGCCAAGGCTTGTGCTGAAAGAGATAAAGTGATTTAGGGGGGGCCTGATCTGTATTGAAATAAAGGGAGAAAAGCTTTGAGGCAAGACCTCCCATTCCCCAGACAATCCTCCAACCTGTAAGGAGAAAGGGCCTGAGGAATTTTTTGTTTCAACCAAGCCACGTGCAATGAAAGCTGCTGCAAATGTGATTCAGGGGGCCGGGGCCCTTCTGGCTTGTGCAACAGGACTTAGCAATGTGGCCCATGTGGTCCCTGCTTGGGAGTCGTGAGGGATGCAGAAGGAAAGGGGTGATGGAATCTTCCTTCGTGGCTAAGAAAAGCTATGGAGGCCAGGCATATGGCAGGGAAGTCCCTGGATGGAGGCTCTGGAAGGCCATCCCGTGAAGCTGTGAAACTGAAGCCTGCATTGTGTGGGAGACCCCAAGATGTTGGAGATGCCAGAGCCAAGGGGAGCTACACACAGGGTGTGGAACCACCCAAGAGAAAAATTCAGTCAGAAAATCTGGACGGCTGGAGCCGTCTAAGCCCTTCAATGTCAGACATGGAGCCGCAGGAATTGGAGTTCACCCTGCTGGATTTTGGACTCGCCTTTGTCCAATATCTCCTCACTCCATCTCCATTCCTCCCTTTTGGAGTGGCAATGCGCATTCTGCGCCATGGTATGCTGGAAGTGTGTGATTTGCTTTCTGGCTTTAGTGGGGTCGGGAGTGGGGTGTTACAGTTAGGAGATTGCCTTGAGTCTCAGAAAAGGCTTTGAACTTTAAAACAGTCCTGAGATTAAATGGCTGTGGGGACTTTTGGAGTTGGAGTGGATGCATTTTGCGCTACGATATGGCTAGGAGCCTGGAGGAACAGGGCGTGGAATGTGGTGGTTTGAGTGAGAATAACTCCCACAGGCTCACAGAGCTGAATGCTCCACGGGTGGAGCTGTTTGGGAAGGGTTGGGAGTGTGTCCTGCTTGAGGAGGTGCGTCACTGGGAGCGGGATTTAAAGTATCAAAACTCCTGCCAGTCTTAGGGTGCTTTCTCTGCATTGTGCTTTTGAATGAGATGTGAGTTCTCAGCGGTTCCTGCCTCTTTTGCTCCATCATCATGACCCCTAACCCTTCGATACTGTACACCCAATCAAACATGTTCTCTTTTATAAGTTGCTTTGGTTGTGGTATTTTTATCACCACAATTGAAAATGACCAGAGGGAGAATGGTCTGGCTGGCTGGTTTTGCATCAACTTGACATAAGAGGACTGTCAGTTGGGAAAAAGCCTTCATAGGATCTGGCTGCAGGCCAGCCTGTACAGCATTTCCTTAACTGGTGTTCAATAGAGAGGAACCCAGCCCACTGTGGGTGGGATCACCCCTGAGCCGGTGGTCCTGGGTTCGACAAGAAAGCAGGCTGAACAAGCCATGAGGAACAAACCAGTAAGCATCACCCTTCCACGGCCCCTGCATCATTTTCTGTCTCCAGGTTCCTGCCCTGACTTCCTTTAGTCAATTTTAGTCAAGAACTATGATGTGGAAGTAGAAGCCAAATAAACTCTTTCCTCCCCAACTTGCTTTTTTTTTTTTTTTTTTAAATGGTTTTCCTCCTAGCAATAGTAACTAAGACAGGATTTGTTTCAGCTTATTTCATCATTGATGGAAGTCAAAGTAGGAACTCAAGTAGGCACCTGCCATAGAAACTATGGAGAAACACTGCTTGCTGGCTCACTCACAGGCTCATGTTTACCCAGCTTTCTTATCTATCCCAGGACTACCTGCCCAGGGAATGGTGCTGCCCACAGTGGGCCGGGCCCTTCGATATCCATAAACCATCAGGATAATCCTCTGCAGACGTGCCCACAGGCCAGTGTCATCTGAACAATCCTTCGGTCAAGGCTCCATTCTCAGGAGACCATAAACTTCCTTTTACTCTTTTAGAGTCATAGTCCAAAACCTCCCTCAACCTTCAACAGCTAGTAATCTCAAACTCCCGATCATTCTGTTACTACCTGAAGTGCTGAGATCACAGGCATGTGCCACCACGCGTGTTTTATGCAGTGCTGGGAAGTGAACCTATAGCTTTGTGCATGCTTGGCAAGCATTCTATTGAGCTATCGCCCCAGCCCTTGTTTGTTTGTTTTTTTTTTTTTTTCTCTATCTATGATTTTGTCTTTTTAAGAGTATTATAACACAGAAAATCACACGTGGACTATGCTGATTTTAATCTAGTTCTCTAATTACAGTCATCGGGCCAGTGGTCTGGCTTGGAGAGCCAGTCCACCTGTGGTGGCTGCTTCTGGGTTAGCAAGAAACACGTCATGGATGGGGTGCGGCTGTTTTTCACTTTGTGATGACTGTGGCTGTGTTCACGGTTCATCTCCCTGGGCATGCTTCGCCCCTTAGGTGTCCACTTAACAATGCCTAACAGATTAAGGCAGACTTGCTTTACCCTTAAAGTTTTCTGACTCCATCTAAGAATGGAGTCTTGCCTGTTTCTGTAAGCCAGTCCCTGGGCCATGGATGGAGAGAGCAAATGGCTTCCTCACCTCTTTTCAAAAGAACATCACTGAATGTGACAGAAAGTTAGGCAGAGCTTGGTTGTCACAGAGCCAAACTGGTCAGTAGTTTAAATTTTCTTCTTTCTTTCTTTCTTTCTTTCTTTCTTTCTTTCTTTCTTTCTTTCTTTCTTCCTTCCTTCCTTCCTTCCTTCCTTCCTTCCTTTCTTTCTTTCTTTCTTTCTCTCTCTCTCCTCTTTCTCTCTTTCTTTTTTTGTATGTATATGTGCACACAGTGTCCCTGGAGGCCAGAGAGGGAAACGGATCCTGGGAACTGGAGTTACAAAGAGCTGTGAACTACCATGTGGGTGCTGAAAACCCACCCTGGATCCTCCGCAAGGATCAGTCACTGCTCTTAATTATTGGCTCTCTCTTCATTCCAGGAGTTAGATTTTAAACATTCTTAAATCCTCAGATGACGCTTTCTACTACGAGAAACCTCTCAACCAGAAAAATAAAGGTGCTGCCAATTTCAGAAGACATAGCGTCCTTTGCCCCCAAAGAATATGTTTGTCACCTCAGGGTAGCATCTGCAATGCTGCCTATCTGGAAAATGGAGTGAGCTCCAGCCCTCGCCTTTCCCAGGAGGGGCTATTCCTCAGGAGTTGCCATGAGTGAACATTTTAAACATGATTAGGGTCAAACAATCCTAGACGGGACAAATATAAGCTACACTCTTCTGCCCTGGGTGGACATCATGGTTCCCAAATGCAGAAGTGAAGTTCCTCTGGGGTGTAGAACCTCTTCCATTCCTAAAGATGGCGGGTCTGCCAGGGACCAGCTTCGGGCAGAGCTGATGAGGTTTCTGCACTAGCAGCCTTTGTTCTTGGCTGAGACAATGTAGCTGACAAGAAGTAATTATGGAAAGAGACTCTTACCCTGATTTACAGTTCGAGAAGATACATTGTAGCTATTGTAGGAAATCCACTGTGGTGGGAGGAGAGGCAGGCTGGTCACCTGACATTAGACTCAGACACAGAGAATAGGAAGTAGGGCCAGCCTAAGAAACTTCAAGTCTCCCTTGCACAGCGACCCACTGTTTCTAGCTAGATGGCGATCCCCTAGAAGGTTCTCAGCCTTCCTAACGCTGGGACTCTGTAATACAGTTCCTCGTGTTGTGGTGACTTCCCAGCCATAAAATTATTTTTGTTGCTGCTTCATAAGTGTAATTTTGCTACAAAGGGGTCGTGGCCCACAAGTTGAGAAACTCTGCCCTGGGTGTTCAACAACAACTTTTTCAAACACCACCAGCTGAGAGCTGTGTGGAGGATCTGGGTGAAGGCACCGCCCAGTCAGTCTTTCATAAAGACCCACCCATGATAGGATGTGCAGTTTAGAGTTCTGTAAAGTTTTCTGTTCCCTAACTGAAGGACTGGTGTGGTAGGAGGAGGCAGGAATCTTGAACAATGACACCAGTATCACTCGGTCAAAGTAACGCTACATTGAAAGAGGCTAATATATATTTAGCTGAAAATATCCTCCTCTCTTCCCCTCTCATCTCTTTTCCTTTTCTACTTCAAAGAAAAGACATTAGCAGTTGATGGAAAGGGAAGGACCCTTTCGGGCATGTCTGAGTACGCTTGACACGGTTTTCAAATCACTGCTGCTCGTGTGTGATTTCTCCTGACTTCCTGAGAAGGCTGTAGCTCGTTCACTTCTGCCACATGTTTCTGAGCTTCTTTGTGAGCAAGAAAAATCAAGACAGGGTAATTCTTCCTCCCGTTCTTGCTTAAAATTTGCGTATGCTATATAATCTATTAAAATGCAGGCAACATTTTGATTTTTGTTGCTGCTAATTTTAATAGGGCTGCCACTTGGGCCAGCAAACTTTTCCTCGAAAGGAGCATAGAGCAATGTGGTAGGCTTTGTGGGACACACGGTCTCCGTTACAAATACTCCGTTTTGATCATGCCATGCAGAAGAAGCCTCGGATGCTGTAACGGCCATGTGTGTGGCTGTGCTCTAACACAGCTTTATTTATAGACATCAGATTTGAATTTTATATAATTTGCACATGTCACAAAATTTCCTTCCGATGCACCTCTCTCCCCAGCCATTTAAAAATTTGAAAAGCATCTTAAACTTGTAGGCTGTCCAAGAACAGTAAGTGTCTGCTACAGCCTGCCACCCTGTGGTCTAATACTTAATGGGAAAGCCTAATATACTTTATTATACCTCTAATTAAAACAAAACAAAACAAAACAAAAAACCCCAGAAAAACTGAAGATAGGATTTGAAGAGGATTGGGGATTTAAAAAAATCATTGCAGTCCAGCAAGCTGTAAACTCCTATAAGCCCTTTACTTGGGAGGCGAAGGCAAGAGAATTAGGGATTCAAAGTCGCAGTTACATAGTGAGTTCAAAGCTAGCCTGGACTGTGTAGGACTCTGTCAAAACCACAAACAGGGGCTGGAGAGGTAGGTCAGTGGTTAAAAGTGTGCTCTGCTCTTCCAGAGAACCCAAGTTCAGATCCCAACACCAACACAAGGCTGTCACTCCAACCCTAGGCCTGGGAAAGCACTGCATTCCTATGCTACACATAATTTAAAATTAAAAATGCCCTCAAAACATATTGCCAGTTTTAGTCAACCTGAATATTTGATAAAAAACAAACCGGATGGCTTAAATAAATGTTACATCTGCCAACGGTGATGTTAGAACATTGTATTTTGATGAGGAAACAATGATATCACTGCAGTTGTCATTGACACATGAGGCCTCTGAGAATTGTCGACCTTCACCAGTGGCTGCTCTGGGGTTTGTACAACATGACCAGGCTGAAAGTTAAATAACAGTTAAGTGTTATTTAACTGCTGCTGTTTGTGGTATGAAAAGCGTATGTGTGTCTGTGTATGCACGTGTGTGTCTCTATATGTGTGTCTGTATGTGTGCCGCTATGTGTATTGTGTGTGTGCATATGTGTGCATGTGTGTGAGTGGATAGTCAGAAGATAACTTTTCAGAGTCTCTTCTGTCCTCCTACAATGTGAGTCCCGGGGATTGAACTCAGTTCATGAGTGCCTTTACCCACTCACCCATCTCAGTGCCCCAACTTACCCTTTGAAATGAAAATGACAAGATAGATAGATAGATAGATGATAGATAGATAGATAGATAGATAGATCAGCACTTTCCTAGCTACTTAAAGCCTCAGCTCTACCTATTCTGAAAACCCCAAACAGTCTTAAACACCTGTGTAAAAACCCAGTGAGAATTTCTGAATGCAATAAAGCTGTGCGATAGATCAATTGCCTAACACCCGATCACCTCATTAGTGTCTCTCTGCAGGAAGCAGATAACATTACTGAGTCATATCAGCCACAAATTAGATTTTCTCCTGCTTGTTGTGCAGCAAACACATTCCTCAGTGTAAGCTGATGATGAGATAATATGCCGAGCATATTCAGCTTCTGTCCATCCTGGATCCAGGGTGTCAGTGTTCCCAGCGACCCAGAGACGCTCCCATGGAAACGGTGAAGGACTCACTCAGGAGAGCGTGGCGGGATTCGTCCTGCAACGAGAGCTGGGCTGCTCAGTGTGTTCATTTGTTCAGACAGCAGCCTTCAGACTGGCAGAATGAACTTGGAGGCTCTGGCCTCATACGGCACTCAGATGGCAGACACACATGGGCGTAAAACAATTTAGAAACCTTTTTAAAACATGCACAGCGGGATAAACTAGTATAAGCCAGGCAAGTGGCTGAATCTGAAGCTTTTACTTAGATTAAGGCCACCACCCAGAGAGTGAATGAATGAAACACTCTTCTGTCTGGAAATGAGCACAAACGATTTTCCCCATCCAGAGCAAAACCTCAAGGCTTGACTCAACCAAAGGCGGGAGAAGATACGCCCACTCTTGGAGACAGGAACAGTGGCCTCACATCCCGCCTGCTCAAGCCTCAGCTCCTGATTGTGACCAGAGCTCCCAGGGGCAGAGAAATGTGTGTGCATATATACACATGTGTATGTGTGTATATACATGTATACATGTATATATGTGTATGTGAGTATGTGTGCATATGTACATGGATCTATGTACATGTTTGTGTATGTGTTCTCCTGTGTGCCTACGCTTTTAGGTGAAATCCGAATATAACCTAGGGATGCAATTTGTGGCGGTTTGAATGGCAATAGCCCCCGTAGTCTCACAAGGAAAGGCACTCCTGGGAGGCGTGGCCTTATTGGAGAACTGGGTCACTGGGGGTAGGCTTTGAGGTTTCAGATGCTCAAGCCAGGCCAGTGTCTCATGGTTTCTTCTTGCTGCCTGCTGATCCAGATGTAGAACTTCTCGGTTACCTGTCCAGCACCAGGTCTGCCTCCGTGCTACCATGCCCCCTGCCAAGCCAATAACAGGCTAAACCTCTGAACTGTTAGTCGGGCCCAATTAAACGGTTTCCTTTGTAAGAGTAATGGTGTCCCTTCACAGCAATAAAACCCTAACTAAGACAAAATTTAATGCGTCAGACTTTCCTTAGGAGTTCCACTGTGTTCCAACAACTCTCAAGTGTTGGGACAGGGGCTTTTGGTTCCTGCCCTCTTGACCATGGGTAATGCTAACTGTGGCTTCAGGAGACAATGATGAATTAGCCCAAAGTCATTGATTTTAACAGAGGTTATCACTTTGGTGATTGTCTTAGGTGGGGTTTCTATTGCTGTGACGAAACACCACAACCAAACTTAGGGAGGAAAGGGTTTATTTGGCTTTTATTTCCATATCACTGTTCATCATCAAAGGAAGTCAGGACAGGAACTCAAGCAGGGCAAGAACGTGGAGGCAGGAGCTGATGCAGAGGCCACGGAGGGATGCTGCTTACTGGCTTGCTCCTTATGGCTTGTTCAGTCTGCTTTCTTATAGAAGCCAGGACAATCTGCCCAGGGGTGGCACCACCCACAATGGACTGGGTTTTTCCTCCTTAATCACTAATTAAGGCCCTACATCTGGATCTTATAGAAGCATTTTCTCAATTAAGGTCCCCCCCACCTTTTTTTTTTTTTCAGATAACTCTAGGTTGTGTCAAGTTGACATAAAATTAGCCAGAACAGTGATATTATCGCTATTTTTTTTATAACAGTTCAAAATAGTAACTGATATTGACACAGTCTAGTTAAAACAGTTGTATTTCATGGGTAGTTACTCTACAGTAATTAGACTACACATACCCCACAGAGCTAGACAGAGCTACACACACCTGGACAGAGCTGTGCAGACCAGGGTAATAGGGACTTACACGGTTTTGAAACTCAACTAGCAATTTTCTGTGCCTGAAGGACAGGCTGGGCACGTTGACACCAGGGAGGTTGTGTGTGAGACGGGGGAAGGGGGGGGGATTATGAATGCTCTCTGGATTTCAGTTTAATCTTTCCGTGAAGCTAAGATATCTCTAAAACCAAGGTCTACTTATTAAAAAAAAAAACTCATAGGAGACGCGTGTGTGTGCATGCATCCGTGTGTATGAAAGAGTGGGTCCTCACATGAACATGTATGCACGAACATACGGAGATCAGAAGACATCCTCTGGTGTCAGTTCTCGGGTGTCTTCTACTTTTTTTTGTTAGAGACAGAGTCTCTCATTGGCCTGGCATTTTTGCCATGTAGCAGGCTAGCTGGCACTGAGCTGCCGGGGACCTGCTAGTCTCTGGCACCCACCTTACCACCCCGGGGGTTACAGAGGCACGCCACCACAGCTGGATTTTTTACTTGGGTTGTGAGGCTATGAACTCAGACTGCCAGGCAAACACTTTAGCCATCTCCTCACCCGGGAGTACCACCTTCTTCTTCCCAGGTAGCCCAGGCTGGCCTCACACTTGACACATAGCTGAGGATGACCCTTGACGCTCTGATTCTCCTGCCTCTACTTCTCCACTGCTGGGATCACATCTGAGGCAGAGGCAGGGGGATAGTTTGTTCAGTGCCTCGGAAGAATGATTTGTTCACAGCTATCCATTAACTTTAGTGCACCTTGCTGGAGGTCAAAGCACTGAACTCCATGTATGCCAGGCAAGAGACCAGTCATCTGAGACACATCCTAGCCCCTCCCGTGGATTTTAGTTTGGGCAAACAACTACGTTCTGCCAAGGAGGTCGTCTGCTTCCTGGTTTCCTAACACTTAACATATTTAGTGATCACACTATTTTCATGTACAAACAGCTGGGGCTTGGAGGTTTTTGTTTTGTTTTAAATGTTTTTCTTACACAGCCGAGTGCAAATCCCATGCAGGATCCGGTCCCCCCAGGCATCAGAGGCTTCTCCCTGTTGTGTGGTGTGGAGACCCTTCTGCTCCTCACTGCCCTGCCTCCCTCTGTTCTGGTTCCATCTCAAGGTGGCTGCAAAAACAGAGCCATTGTGTGTGGGGGCCAGGCCCAGTGTGTGTCGGGGGCACTCGAGAGTCTTGCACAGGTTTCTTGCTGCAGAATACCTCTGCCACTTCCTCGCCTTGCACGCTCAGAGCTGCGGGCTCTCCATCAGAGTTTCCCAGAAAAAATGGAGAAATTGAGAAGAGACAGACCTTGGGGGGGGGGAGGGCAAGGAGAAGTGAAAATTCTGGCTTGCACACATATATGAACTTGGACACCTGTCCCTTAAGTAATTTTGGGAAATTTCCTCTTACTGTGTTAATACTATTTACAGACTATTTGGAAGAACGAATGAAGTAAAAAGTACCTTATTGTTCTACGCTGGAGGAGCTTCTGTTTCTGTTTCAGATTAGGGAACCATGTATGTATACATGTTATTTATCGACGGCTTGTGAAGTTCCCTGCCTCAGCACCTTTGCTGGCTTCAAACTCTCTGTATAGCCAAGTAACCTCTGCCCTCCACTTCTGGGACGATAGGAGGACCCCCCCCCCCACACCTAGTGCGAGGCTCTCTTCTAAGAGAGATCTTGGATCTTCAGGAGCTGCGAAAGTGCAATGGGCATGTCCTATGTGCGGGACACTGCCAGGACCTGCACAGGCGAGCCGGGTCTGAGTATGACAGTGATAATTCATACGAAGACACGTGCAAGTTTAACCATGTTGCATCCTGGGAGACACCGTTGAGGCCTCTGCTCACCCTTTAGGCTGCTGGAAACATCACTGGGAAAATTGCCTGGTACATTGTGGGTTCTAAGCGAAGGAAACCGAGGCACAGGCAGGGAATGGTTTGTTCAGAGCCTCAGGCATTGGGCTAGCAGTAGAGTTGAGAAGCCAGAGATTGAGTATACCCCTACCCCAACCCTCTTGCACAAACCAATGATCTCTGGTTTAACATGTATGTTTCTGTGGATTCTGAGTCATGGGCACACCGTTGGCTGGAAAGAAGGTGTAAGGAAAACAGGAATCAAGAAGAAAGGGGGATTTGAATCACTCGCCCCTTCTCAGTTCGTGCTCACCCATGGCACCTGGCCTTACAAAGGCCTGTGTAGAAAGCCCCTCTGGTTGTTCGCCAAGCACAATAGCCATTCAAATCCCTGCCCTTATCTCTCCTGCCACACTGCTTACTGGAAACAGCAGCAGCTCCTGGCATCAGGGGCCTGGCACACCTTCATGAGTTCTCATTACAGCATCCCAGCACCCATCCGGCCCTCCAGGAAACTGGTGATGCTGGTGGCACTGCTCTGGCAGGGGGATGCCCATTGTGGGGCAGGCATCCCGGCGGGAGTACCTGTTGTCCTCTAGCTCTCTTCAAGGAAGGCCAAGCGAGCTGAAGGTCAGAATTAAGCTCTCGCTGCTGGTTCAGGGTGGGGGTAGGGAGAAAGCGGGGCATCGGAGCAAAGAGAAAGGATGTGAGAGCTTCATCTCTGGTCTGTGCCCCATTCCTAGCGTTTCATAGCAACTGTCCCCAGCTATGCCCAGGGTACGCTCACTGGAACTGGTTGGCAGTTAATTACTTGTTCAGTATGGGCGATGTTCTGGGCACCAAGCTATGTGTCAGAGGCACAGAAATGAAGGATTGCATCCACAGCTGTCAGGTTGATCCCACGTCTCCTGTGACTTTGTGATTGTGAGTGGCTCTTGATCTCTACCTCCTGTCGTCTCGTCCTAATGTGTCCAGTGCCAGGTTCTGTCTTTGGAGTTCTTTGCGTGTTTTTCTGTGTATGTGTGTATTTGCATATTCCTGTGTGTGTGTGTGTGTGTGTGTGTGTGTGTGTGTGTGTGTGTGTGTGTCAAAGGTTAGTTTCTGTTTTTGTTCTTTAGGAGTTAGCTGTCTACTTTTCTTTGTTTCCGTCTTTGTTTCTTTCCTTCCTTCTTTCTTTTGAGACAGGGTCTTTCGTTGGCCTGAAGCTTGCCAGGTGGGCTGGAATGCCCACCACAGAGCCCTGCAAACCCACCTGCCCACCCTCCCCAGCTCTGGGGTCACAAGCACAGCTTATCACTCCTGGCTTTTAAACCGACTTTTTTTTTTTTCCTGTGGATGTGCAGACGTGGAGTTGAGAAGATGGTGTAGGGTTCCCTGGAACTGGAATTACAGGTGCTTGTGAACTGACTGCTATGGGTGCTGGGAACTGAACCCAGGTCTTTTGCAAGAGCAGTAAGTGCTCTTAACCTCTGAACCATCTCTCACGTCTAGCTCTTTTTTTTTTTTTTTTTCTTATTTTAAATAGTGTATTTTGGGGCTTGAACTCAGGTCCTGATGCTTACAAGACAAGTGTTTTATACACTAGACTACCCCCAAGTCCCTCTGGAATTATAGCATACCAGGCATGGTGCAGCATATTGACAGGTCTGTTTTTTTGGAGTTGTCTTGTGTTGTTTGTTTACTTTTGCATTGGTCCCTTCCTATATAGTCCAGACTAAATAGTTCAAACTGTCCTTGAACTCAAAATCCTGCCTTGACCTCCTAAGTGCTGGGATTCCAGGTGTGGACAACCATGCTCAGCCCAAATCTTACTTCAGCAAGATAAGAGGTAGATGCTATGGTCTCTGTTTTTATTTATGTCCAATGCAACCAAGGCCCATGGGCATTCAGAAACTAGTCAAAGAGCACACAGTAGGATCTGGGGAGTGGGCGCACAGGCTTTTAATCCCAGCACTCAGGAGGCAGAGGCAGGCAGATCTCTGAGTTCCAGGCCAGCCTGGTCTACAGAGAAAGAGTTCCATGACAGCCAAGGTGACATAGAGAGACCCTGTTTTTAAAAACAAAAAAGCCAACCAACCAAACAAGCATAAGGAAAAAAAAAAAGAACACATAGTAGGGCTGGCAGAACCCTCTTTCCTATGGCACAAAGATGGAAACTTGTAGCAAATTTTTTAAAAATAAAGCTTTTATATTTTTTTGGTTGTGTGTGTTTGTGTGTGGTGTAGAGGCTAGAGGACAATCTGTGGCAGTCGGTTCTTCTTCCTGTGTGGGTTTTGCTCACAACTCACAACTCAAATTGTCATGTGGCCACCTGAGTCATCATGCTGGCCCTAGGGCGGTTTGGCCAGTTGAAGGTACTCAGGCACATCAGTGAGAAACAGCTGCTGGGCCCATGTGGGAGAGGCCTAAAGAAGAGCCCAGTTTGTGTTAGCAGAAAGGAACCCTGTGTCCAGGCTCAGATTTAGGCATTGTGAATCAGGCTAAGGGAATCTAACCAGCGTGAGGGACAGGTATCTCAACTGGCTGGTTCCATGGGACAATAAACAAGATGTATACATCAACCAGATATGAGTCAGTTAACTCTGGAAACCAGTCTTGATCCAAGCACATAAATCGCCGTGGGACCCAGGCATGTGATACGCAGGACAATGACTGGCGTTCCCGTTTCTCACCTGAGTCTGAATTCAGTTAAGAGACAGAAACTAGGCAGTAGAGGCCACACTCCTTTTTTGATAATACCAATATGGAAGAACGTGGCTGCAGAGCAAAGATGCCTGTAGGTGAAGATGAAAGAGGTAAGGATCAGGGCAAGGTGACAAAATAGTGCTGGACCCTTATCCTGTTACCCATTAAAAGCATAATGTGTTTTTCTCTTCCTCCATTCTGTTCCTGATTGACTGCTTTATTGTAAGACATGGGGTAAGTCCATAAGGCCAGATGCTTAGACTGGGAACCCTACTTGACTAACACAGTTACTAGATTTCGTTCTCACTAGTTTTTCTATAGATGATACTTCTGATGTGTTGGTTACGGTGAGAATTGCATGGGTTAATTTGTAGAAACAGGCCACTTCTGCAAAAGTGGTCATCCTTCACACACACACACACACACACACACACACACACACACACACACACCACCTCTATCAATGTGATGACTAAGATGGACTAAGGCCTGGCCCCTCTTTCTTTATACCGTATCTGTCCATTTTGCTGCCTTAACCTTTGAGTCACACTTGACTCATCTCTGCGAGGAGACAGGTTGCTCATCAGAAAGGTTTTCTTTAAGACAGGGTAAACTTGTTGTCTACAGGAGCAAACACGTTTCTCTAGCACACCCTACTCTTTCTCAGCAATTCAAGCATCTCTATCCCCGGGCCTACTCTCAAGGTCCAGACCAAACCATGAGGCCAGCATCTTTATGGGGTAGGACAAGAGCATACTGAAGTTGTCGGGCTCTGGCAGTGTTAATCATGAGATTCGCATGAGAAAAATCAGTTGAACAATTCTGAGACGAATCTGAAGCAAGCTTTAATAAAATACGGATCAGGACAGACTTTGGTCAGGGCCACTCTCTAGACGGCATGTGCTGCAGGGGCTTTGAAGGGTAAAACCATATGGCCACCTTATTTCCCCATGTGGCTTTGATATTCTCCGAGAACTACAACTCCCAGCATTGCAGAAAGTTACCTGGTCCGTGGTCAGGTGGAGCGGAGCGTACAGGTTAACTTTGGGTTTTACAGCAGCCCTAAGAGCCCGTGCTTTCCTGCCCATCCTTAACTGGCCAACTAAAGAGATAGATAATAGTAAAATGTAGAGGAAGGAGCTTTGTTCACCGTGGCCACGTTGGGAAGAGAAACGAATAGAGGGGTCTAGCAGCTACTGCCCAAAGTCCATTTTGAAGATGTTGACAGGAGATTTAGATTTTCAGCTATTTTATTTTTATGTGCAGGAGCATTTGCCTGCTTGTATGTGGTGCGCCGCATGTATGCCTGCTGCCCACAGGAGTTGGAAGGAAATGCCATATCTTCTGGCATTGCCGTGCCAGATGGTTGTGAGCCACTGTGTGGATGCTGGGAACTGAGCCCAGGTCCTCTGCAAGAGCAGCAAGTGCTCTTAAGTGTGAACTACCCCTTTAGTTCCAGAAGTTTCGATGTAATAGAAGGCAAGAGATCCTCATCAAGGTGTAGCCCTGTCTTCCCATCATGGTCCAGTCATTGTCCTGCCTCTGGTATGTCCTATAAGGTGGTCTGACAAGGTGTCAGAATTGTGTTAACTCTATTTACTGGAGACCGGTCATATCTCTGGCTGGCACTAGGCTTCAGCTTTCACCTTCTCCCCGAGTGAGATTCAGAGGAAATTTCAACTCCTTGTGTTCCATTATTCTAATAGTCCAATGGCCAGAGAGGGGCTGGAGAATTCCTTTAGAATATCTTCATTTCTGGCAGGATGGTTGCAAAGAGGACACAGCAGTTCCAGAACAGACCTGGCCATCCGTTAGCCCACCAAGTGCAAAGCATTCTAACTCACACATGGGAAGAAAAACAGCTTTTGAAACTATGCCCACGTATGACAGGTAACTGCCAAACTTCAGTGTGTCTCTCCATAATCAATAAGAATCAACTGGTCCCCTTTTTCCAAACAAGCTGTCTGGGTCAGTTCTGGTTAGTCGTAGCTCCCCGTGGGCTGAGCCAGCCAACTTCTGCTGGTGTGTTATTCTTAATGTGTGGCTTTGTCTCTTCTCGGTTGTTTCCATGTTGCTGCATCCCACTAGCCAGTTACCAAAGGAGGTTTTCGGTACCGAGTCCCGTGGAGTAGACTCATGCTGAGACCACAGTGGCAGTTGGCCAGGCTGGGCTGTCTTTACAGAGGCAGCCCTGCATCATGACCCGGAAGGTTACAGAACATGGCTTGTGCCATGTCTGTGGCTCGGCCAGCCCTAAGGAAGCCAGTGATGGGTATATTTATTATTTTTCTTGCCACTGTAACAAAATACCTGGGAGGAGCAACATAAGGGGATAGGGGAGAGTTCATGGTAGCAGAGGCCTCCTCAGCAGAAATGGGAGGCTGCTGATCAGCAGGCTTCCCCTCCCACGCCAGGGAGCACAGCCCATGGGACGGTGCCACCAGCATTTAGGGTAGGATTCTCTGACAACTCCTCAGTTAATCTGTTCTGAAAACACCCTCTCAGACACACCTTGAGGTGTGTCTTCTGGGTGACAAGATGACCCATCACACCAAGCACATGCAATAAAGCACTGTTTCAAATAAGTTAGCTTTGGCCTCAGGAGGTCATTAGTGGGGTTTCTACCCACAAGTCATCAGCACAAGGAGGAAGGATTCCTCTCCATCTTGCCCCATTACGTGGGGCCTTGGGGGAACAAGACTGACTGTAAATGAACGTCAAACTACAGGATGCAGAGGAGTTGCTTGAGCTGGAGCAAAGCTCCAGATGGAAGTTGCTGGGTGAGTTCCTAACATGATGCCAGATTTCTAACCAGGAAAAATACAACCGAGAGACAGAAACCAGAGAGCAGAGGTCAAAATACCACCCTTCTTACTGGTGATACCGATTCTTCGGAATGTGGCTGCAGAATGAAGGCACCTGTCTCCCAAGTGAGACAGGACTCAATGCAATGGCCTCCTAAACTTCGCATCCCGACAATGGCTATTTACTGCCAGACGTCATGCTTTTGCCTCAGTCCCTGGGCTGCCATCCGCATTTAGCATGCATCTTCACAACTCAATTAATCCAAGCAAGGACTCCTCACTGATGTGCCCATTGCCCATTGCTGGATTCCAGAGCTAGTCAACCAAGATTAACCTGGACTATGTAGCAAGAGTCTGCGTTAAAACAAACAAAAACAAAACCAACAAACACAAAAGCCCTCCAAAGAAAACCAAAACTACAAAAGCACTCTAGTGTTTGGAAACACAGCCCCAGTGTGTGCCATTTGAGAAGAGCTGGAGCTCATTACCCCAGGCATCCACAGAGCATCCCAGCATCGAAGCCACATTCGGTAGGACAGGAAGTCAACTAGCTCTGATCGATACGCACTGGAAATACATGTCTTCAGTGTGGGGAAGGCTGACAAGTCTTTTAATTTATAATTTAGACATTCGTCTTAAAGTAGAGAATGTGGAGTTCAGTCGTGTATCTAACAGCCTAACAAAGCTCACTGCCATCTACCTGAAAAGACATTCACATGTTTATTCCAAAAAATGTCCTGAGGTAGGTTAAGCCATAGCGTTTTAAAAATAAATAGATAAATAAATAAATAAATGTACATTTCAAGCACAGCTTTCCCTCCCTCCTCTCCTCCCAGTCCCTCTCTCCCTCCCACTCCCAAATCCTCCTGTCTTCCTCTTCTCCTCTGAAAAGGGGAGGCTTCCCATGGGTATCATGGCCTTGGCATATCAAGTTGCAGCAGGACTAGGGGCATCTTCTCCTACTGAGGCCAGACCAGGCACCTCAGTTAGGGGAACAGGATCCAAAAGCAAGCAACGGAGTCAGAGACAGCCCCTGAGTCTGGGTCCTCTGTAAGAGCAGTCCTTAACCACTGAGCCTCTCCAGAACCTAATCCCCAATGTTAATAATAGATATCATTGTGCCCTCTTTACCTCTTATTTTTGGGCAATGTTTTCCCTGGCAGATGGAGCTCTCATGACAATGTGCTGGGCTGAAGTGAAAAGGAGAGATTCCACCCACTAGGAAAAAAAAAAACAATCAACTACAGTTCTACAGTTGAATCTATTTGTCCTGAAGTACGTTTTAAATCCTTAGGAGCAGCCACTGTGTTGGAAGTCATCCGGATTTCTTGGACTATTTTAGAGAGGATTGCCTATTGAGACGTAACTATTGTTATGATAATACAGTTTGAAGGAGGCCTAGGGCTGAGCTGGAGCAGAGTGGCAAAGCAGCATGGGCAGCTCTACTGGTGTGGGTGCCCACAACCTCAGAGGAGGAGGAGCACTGGTCCCAACAGAGAGGATTCCCCACCAAGCACAGGCACAGGGCATCAGAGAGGACCACACAGGCACACGACATCCAGCGCCTCTTGGATGTGACAAGTTCAGACTTTGTTCTGCTAAGGATCAAAACTTGACTATTCAGTCCAGGGCTGGCAAGGCACAGGGCCACACTGCCACTCTGGGATACATTTTCATTCCTGACTTCCTCTTGCCAAGGACTGGGGAGCCAGGCTTTGGCACCCTCGGGAATACTCGATGGTTTAGGGAAGGAACACTGTCAAATGGAACACAGGCCTGGAGAACAAACTGGGAGAAAGTCATGGGAAATGGGAATGAAGGCCAAAGGTCAGGCAAAAGGGTCAAACAAATATCATTTTCCAGGACTCTGAAGGATCATAATGTATAATTTGCCTGGAGCTCCTCTGCAGGAGCCTGGAAAGTACGGTGCACTCAATGGATAGACCTCAGGCTCAACACCTGCTTTGGAATTATCAACAAACCAAAGCTTCACTGTATTTCAAAATACCGCACTGAACTGGGCTCCAACCAACCTGAGCTTCAGGACGTGGGGGAAGGAGGGGGGTCTTTGTATGTAAGGAGGCTCCTTGGTCCTTTTGATTTCTCTTCTTCCTCCTTCCCCTCCCTTCTCCTTCTTTTTCTCCCTTCCACTTTCTCCCTTCCCTTTCTTCCCTTCATCTCCCCTCCCTTTTCTTTCCCTTCCCTTACTCTTTCTCCCATCTCCCTCTTCTTTCCTCTCTACCTCCTTTCCTTTCCCTTTCCTTTCGTTTTCTCCCCATCTCTTCTCCCCCTTCCTTTCCTCTTTCCTTATCCTCTTCCTTCCTCTTTCTTCCCCTCCCTGCCCCTCCCCTCTTTTCCTCTTCTCCTCCTTTCCCTTCTCCTCCCTCCTTTTCCTTTCTTTCTTTTTTCTCCCCTCCCCCTTTGCCCTTTTTCTTCTTTCTTCTCCCCTCCCTTCTCTCCTTCCCTCCTCCTCTCCTTTACCATGTCACCATTGTTGAGGAGGCAATTTGGCTTCTTCATGGGCCTTTCTTTCTTTGTCAAAATTCAGGTGAATGTATTTATGCGAACCTATTTCTCTGTTGTTTTTTTTTTTTTTTAAACTAATTCTGTTCTGTTTAAAGTACTATGGTTTCATAATAAGTCTTCAAGCTGGTAAGTGGCAATTTCCCAACTTTGTTTTTCATTTTTAAATTTGTTATTCTGGGTCTTTTGCTTCTTTATGTAAACAGTAGGGTCAGTTTGTAGCCAGTCACAAAATAATTCAAAATAATTAGCTTTGGAGTAGGGTTATATTGAATCTATACATTATCTTGAGAGGGAAACCTATGTCTTGACACTATTGGCTCTTCTTGTCCATATCTCTCCACTCAGCCAATTCTCTGATTTCTTTTATCAGAGTTCTATGGTTAATCTCACATAAATCTTGTATATATTTGGGCATACTATTTTTGTTTGCCTGTTTTTGAGACTGTGTGTGTGTGTGTGTGTGTGTGTGTGTGTGTGTGTGTGTGTGTAGCCCTGGCTGTCCTGGAACTGGCTCTGCAGATCTGGCCTCCAACTCAGAGATCTGCCCACCTTTGCCTCCCTGCTGCTGGGAACAGAGGTATTCCCTGCCTTGCCTGGCTCTTTTTCAGATTTTCTTTCAGATGTTCTAGATCATCCTGTCATCTGAGAACAAAGACAACTGTACCTTTTCCTTCCCAATTTTTCTTTCCCTTTCCTGTCTCATTGCATTACATCTGATTTCTAGTGGAATGCTTAAAGGCAATGGCGAGAAGCTCGGCCTTGTTTTCTTCTCCAACTTGATAGAAAAACATACTGTTTCTCTGTAACAAGATATGAGCCATAGGTATGTTGAAAACATTTTTTTGAAGATTTTTTTTTTTACAAAGTTAAAGAAATTTCTCTTCCTTCTTCCCTCCCCTCTTTCCTGTGGTTCCAATGGTTCATGATAGGAGAGGTTATACATATCTTTGTTTGGTTAATCAAACATCTCTATGGCCTTTGGTGAACGATTAAGATTCTGAAAAGGTTTAGAACTTTCTCAGAGATCAGATCTTGGGTTTCTAGTCTATGGTTCTTGGCAGCTGATAGCCCAGGTTAAAGAAAATGTTCACAGACTAGTTCCGATATTGGAAAAAAAAATCAGAAAAGTATATCCATTCACCATAAAAACCCACATCAGCAGCTGAATTGTGCTAACTAGCAACTATTTCTTACTTTTGTTTGGAATCTTAACAACTCAACTAGTATAGCCAAGCACCTGCTTCGTTTCTGACTTTGTGGAAAGCCCTGGCTCCCACAGAAGTAACTAACCGTGGCCAGGTCATAGCAAAATATGGATTAACCAATAATTGAAAATTGATGGATAATTTCTTTCAAAACATGAGGTCTACAGAGACAAAGCAATAAAATTAGAAAATGTTATGGGGTTCCCTGAAACCATAGACCTAGCCCAGTGCCTGGCACCTGGCAGGCATCCCAGCAATTTAGGAAAATGAAATGCAATCAACAAATTCCTGGATGTGAAAATCTTGTGAGCCACACCATCACACCTGACTTTTCTTTAGCAACTGAGTTAATAATCCCCCTTAGGGAGATGGCCAAGAACTGAAATGTACATTAAAGCACATTTTTCAAAAGTGACATGCTCAGGCAGGTGCACAAGAGAGTGTGCACATGAGCGCAGTGCTCATGGAGGCCAGAAGAGGGCAGACTGGATCTCCTGGGAATGGAAGCTTTCTATAGAGGTGGTTGTCAGCCACAGGAAACAGCACTGGAGTCCTCTCCAACAGCAGTTACCCACTTTTAATGGTGGAGCCATGTCTCCAGTTCAGAGGATATGCTTTTTAAATTAAACTCTTGGAAGTTTTTAGAACCAGCTCCCTTACCCTGAAAAAAAAAAAATCCTGTCTTTGTACAGATACACTTCAGTGAGAAACTTAATTTATAAAACAAAACAGAACAAGATCCTTTATTCAACTCTTCCTTGAGTTGCGGATATCAGGAAAATGTGAATGCCACTTGTTCTTTTGAGAAACTGAAACATCTGCTGCCTCCCTTCTCAAGAGCTCCAGGGGTCACGGGTACCAAAGAGACCCCAGCAGAGGTGGGGGAGCTTGTGGTAAAGTCTCCCATTCTGATTGGCAGCTGGAAGCATCACCTGTCTTCAGGTGTTCAGTGTGCTACTAACAGGGAGCTGTGGAAGCTCACTCTGGGGGAAAAACAGTGACCGCCAGTGGCCAGTTTCTGTAGAGGCAAGGCTCTGGGAAAGAGTATTCCGGGCTTGCCCATGTCAGGCCTGGACTGAGGAAATGGACAGATCCCACCATCCCAGCCTATTGGCAGCTGCGGAGGCTTGAGTAGGGATGGCCCCCACAGGCTCATCATACGCTTGACTCTTTGGTCCCCGGTAGGTGGAACTATTTGGGAGGGATTAGGAGGTGTGGCCTTGTTGGAAAAGGTGTGTGACTGGAGGTTGGGCTTCAAGGTTTCAAAAGTTTCTCTGTACCTCTTGCTCGTGGCTCCAGATGTGAGCTCTTAGCTGTTCCTGTCACCGTTCCTTTGTTGCCACCATCATGGTCTAACCTTCTGGAACAGGAAGCCCAATCAAACACTCTCTTTTATAAATTGCCTTGGTCATGTTGTTTTATTACCACAACAGAAAAGTAAGCAATAAAAGATGTGATAGTGGCTACCAAAGGGAGTTGCTTTGAATGGCAGTGTCATTCTGGTCACACTGTAACCCATACACACCACACACATCCACACACACACACACATAGACATGCACACGCATATAGACATACATGTAGCCACATACATAGACACACATAGGTGCAAACACCCAGACACGCACACACAGTGATACACACACAGACACACATGCACAGGAATGCACACACGCATAAGGACACATACACATATGCACATACACAAGGAGACACACACAGACACACACTGATATGCACACACACACAGCAGCTGCTCTAGAGACGGTGGGTGCTTTTCAGGAAAAAATAAGCAAAAAACAAACAAAAAAAACCCAACTAACTTGGATCTTATAACTGAAATTTTAAGGCTAGAAAATCCTAATGTCCACAATTTGCTCCCGCAGTGTCAGAATCATGAAAAGAAACAGACTAGACATTTCCTGCTCTCGGCAGCTGTTGCCTGTGGGCATCAGCTGAAGTTTGGATCCGGCCATCTCGCGGTCAGGTAGGGCGCTGCAGCCTTCGCACGGGGAGACGTGGGAACATCCACTAGATGGCGCCCCAGTCCAGGCAAATGATTCCCAGTCTGGCACCGAGCGAGTTCTGTGTCAGTGCCAATAAATATCCTGGAGGCAAATTCACACAAGGCCTATTGATTCCCCACCTATATCCTTCAGCTGCTAAGAGGATCACTGCCCTCTCTCAGCCACCCCGGAGTTGGCGTTCTCCCTTTTCAAAGCAGGCAGCGACAACTATGGGTCCCTGCGTTTATCTAAGGGGATTGTGTCCCTACAAGGTGTGTCAGCTCACTAATGACATCATACACCCCAAGAAGCGGGGCGGGGGTTGAATCGCTGGCAAGGATTCCTGCCACGTCAGTGGGGTGAGGTAAGTGCTTCTTAGGATAAGGACGGAGGCAGCGCGGCTGCTCCCGGGTTTCTGAGCCTCGACCGCCTTCCTTCCTTTCTCTGTGTCTGAGCCTCTGATGCCTGTCTTTCAGCGGTCCTCAGGTCGGCCCCGCCCAGCCGCTCTTCCGTCCAGCCGGAGGATTTAAGGGTGTCCCCCCCATCCGGAGGGCACTGGATTTGACCCCCCTCTTTACTCTTGAGTAAAGTTCTTCGCAGTAGTTTTAGAGTTAGGGCAGTGGCTTTCAGCCTTCCTAATGCTGCAACCCTTTAAAACAGTTCCTCGTGCTGTAGTGACCCCCAACCATAAAATTATTTGTGTTGCTTCTTCATAATGTAAAGGTAAGCATCTGTGTTTTCCGGTGGTCTTAGGTGACTCTTGCGAAAGAATTGTTCAGGCCCCTGAGCGGTAGCAACCCACAGGTTGCGAACCTACGATTAGAGGACCGTTACAAACTGCCCAGAGAGCTCTCTCGTCTACAGGCCTCACACAGTTGAGCCTCCTTATAGTATCACTTCAAGTCAACCTTGGATATGCACCTACAATGTGCCGGCACGCACACACACACACACACACAATAAAAATAAATAAACTGACAACGACAACAACCAAGAAACAGAGACCCTGATACCCACGTACCCAAAAGGCAGGCCAGATATGTGCATTACCAACTTCTGGCAGGAGCTGCCCCTGACATACATACGGTTCCACACCTGCCTCAGGCTGGGCGAAGAACTGCCTAGCTTCTAATATTTCAGTGAACAGATATGCTTATTTACCATGCTGGCCCTTTGGGCCTGATACACTGTGGCTGTACAATCGATATAGCGCCATCCTTCAGAGGAGGGCCAACAAAGGTAAACTGTCTCCCTCATTCCTACAAACTTTTTATGACTGTGCTTTCCTGGCTGCATGGCAGCAGGTCAGGCCTGCGGGCCCCAGAAAGACTCATGGATTTGCCTCTTTTCTCTTTCTCCTTTTTTCCCCTTATCTTCCTCTTTTTTTTTTTTCCTTATAATTTTGGAGATTAAGGTCTTTCTGTGTTTCATAGCATCTGTGGCCTCGGTTGGCTTTAAATTCATGATCCTTCTGCCTCAGAATCCTGAGTTCAACTCTAGGGAAGTCCTTGTTGCTTCCACTATCCAAGTACCCCGTGCACCCCTACCCATACTGCTCCTCTCTGTGTGAGCCCTTGGAAGTTCCTCCTCCATTCTCCTGCCCTGAGCGCACACTCCCTGAGCACACACTCATCCTCAGCCTCCTCTAGTGCTTTTTCTTCTGTTGCCCACTGGGAGCCCTTTCCTGCCCTCTCTCCCACACCCCAGAATGGCAGACGTGGTCTCACTCATTTGTCTTCCTAAAACCGAACTTTAGCTTGTTACTTGCTTTCGTGTCTTGTTTGTCAGAGGAGCAGCCTGAGAACACTGAATCATGGATTTTAGGTTGGAGGAACACTTGAGAATTTTTATCTCATTGAAACTCAAATAATGGTGATTCCTGGTGTCAGATACAAGAACACATGGCTTGTGCTGGGGTTTATCACTTGGAAAAGTGGTTTCATGAATGTCTTGGTCAATTTTCTGTTGCTGTAACAAAACACTCAAGACTGGGGTCATCACAAAAAAAAAAAAAAAAGAGGCTTACAGCTCATTATTCAGGAGACAGGGTGGCTGGACACCAGCTTCTGCTGGACTCTGGGGGGAACCTCATGGCAGGCCATCACAATGGCAGGAGTCTGGGAGAAGTCCCATAGACACAAGCCAGAGAGGAGGAGGAGAAAGAACAGGAGGAGGAGGGGGAGGACAAGGAGCAAGGGGAGGGGGAGGAGGAGGAGCAGGAGGAGGAACAGGAGGAGGAGGAACAGGGGGAGCAGGAGAAGAAGGAGGAACAGGAGGAGGAGGAACAGGAAGAGGAGGAGGAGCAGGAGGAGGAGGAAAAGGAGGAGCAGGAGGAGGAGGATCCAGGCTTGTTCTTTTGATCACAACTCTGCAAGAACAGCATTCATTTCCTCTGAGAGCAGAACCCACGATCACCTGACCACCTTTCACTGTGTTCTAGCTCTGAAAGGTCTCACCACCACTATGGGAACCCAGTCTCTAGTGTGTGTGTGTGTGTGTGTGTGTGTGTGTGTGTGTGTGTGTGTGTGAGAGAGAGAGAGAGAGAGAGAGAGAGAGAGAGAAGCTACACTACCCAAACTACAACATGATAACATTGAGTAGAGGACAAACTGAGTTGCATGGGAAGATGACAGAAAGGTTGACAACAACAGTGGTTTGTTTTCTATCTTGGGTAGGAGAGAGCAGAGGGAGTAGAAGGCCCAGAGGGTTCCATAGAGGGAAGGGTGAGTTTTGTCTGCTTGCTTCATTCTAGCAGAGTAAACAGACTCTCATCTGGATGTGAAGGGAAGGAGGTGGCATGGGGAGAAGAGCGGTTTAAGGGGCAGGCAGGGACTGACAGTCCTCGGTGGCAGGCCGTGAGGAACACCGTGTGGGAAGCCCCCATCGGCAGAGTGGACATGGCCATCTTGCCAGGGTCTGCCGTTCAGGAAGATAGGATAGGGAGGTCGGAGGGGGGGGGGTTGGGGGGGAGGAAAACAGGGCTCAGTTGGGAGCCCTGCTTGCAGCAGGAGAGGTGGAGGCGTCTCAGAGGAGCAGTTGGGATCTGGAAGAGTTTACCAGTTGACAGGAAATGAATGGAGGGGCTGCCAAGTAACAGGGTTCGCTCAGCTGCAGAGAGCTGAGCTGGGGACCGACGCAGACGGCCAGGGCTCTTCAACAGCCAGGATGAGAGAAGAAAGAAGTCAGCAGTATGGACTTCTGGGCTTGGAAGCCGTCAGCGAAGAGGGGTGGAGAAAATGGGCAAGGTGAGAGGTGGGAAGGAAAGGCATCAGGAGCAAGACAGAGGCAAGGCAGGTCGGGTGCCCTTGGCAGCCTCTGCGGTGCCGTGTTTGGGCTTTGATGGTAACATAGGTCAGCATTCCCCACCCCTCGTGCCAGCATGGTGTGGGGACTGTCAGACAGGCCTCAGCAGTGGACAGACAATAGGCCTTTGGTGGTGAAGAGGAAGAGGGAAGGAACCAGGGGTGCGGTGTGTGTGTGTGTGTGTGTGTGAGAGAGAGAGAGAGAGAGAGAGAGAGAGAGAGAGAGAAAAGCAAGGTCTGCAGAGAACAGGTGGGATCTGGTTTGGGAGAATCTCAGAATTATTTTTTGCAGTGTGTGTGGCATCTGAGCTGGTCTGACATGCTCAGTAATGAAGCCAAAGAAGAGAGTATTTTTCTTTTTCCTTTTTTTCTTCAGCCTCAGAATTGTAATGCTCTCTTGCCTCAGCCACTCTAGTACTGAGACAATAGCCTTGTTTTTTATAAAAATCACATTTATTATTTATCTGTGTGTGTGGGGGGGGGCTGGAGTTACAGGCGGTTGTAAGCTGCCTCATGTGGGTGCTGGAAACAGAACCGGGTCCTCTGCAAGAACAGTAAGTGCTCTTAACCTTTGAGCCATCTCTCCAGCACCAAATAGCCTTTGTTTTTTTCACTTTTCTCCCTCTCCCTCTCTCTATGTGGCATATGTATATGTATGAGCTGATATGTGTATGCACGTGAGTGTGCGTACAGACCAGAGGTTAACATTGGGCATTTTCCTCGGTTGTTCTCCAGCTTATTCTTTGAGACAGGGTCTCTTACTGAACCCAGAGTTTACCAGTTTAGCTACGTTGACCAAACAGGGAGCTCTAGGGACCCTCCTGTCTACCTCAACACTGGGACCACAAACACAGGCTGCTGCTGTATGGTTATTACTATTTAATATTGATTCATATAATTATTAAGGTGTCAGTTATTCCTTAACCCACTATTATAAAAAAAAAATAGACTCAGAAACCTGTTAGAATTTTGATGAGCTTTAACGCACTGGGGCTGGGCAGATATTAACCCTCTAAGTTAGCTAGCTTTCTCTCAGCCACACAATCCAAATTACTTGCCAATTAGCCATCCTTTCTGGGCTGGATCTGCTCCATTGGGCCAGCCCTAAGTACAAGCTGTTTTAGGCCATGCGCTCCTGGTTACGCTAGCCCCTGGCGGCCTGTTCCTCTCTCCTCTTTGTGGTCCTTCTCCAACCCCTGAAGTCCTGTCTCCTGCTCAGCTCAGATGTAGGCAACTTTATTCATCAATCAGGGACAATTTGGGAGGTAAGGTTTCCACTGCGTCCTTTTGGATATGTGAGATTTTGCTCACAAGGATCTTGGTGTGTGTGTGTCGGGGGGGGGGGAGGTAATCAGTTAACATTTGAATACATAGCAGCTCCAGATCAAACCCAACAGGCTGACATGCCTGGCCTCATACACTGGTGCTCAGGATCTACTATTTCTCATACTCACCTGGCAAACACTCCGGTAACTGAACTGAATCTCCAAACCCTCTAGGTGTGTTTTTTCCTTTGATGCTGAGGATCAAACCTAGGACCTTAGGCACGTTGGACAAAAACTCTGCCACTGAGCTACATGCCTACCCTACAAGTACAGTCCCTTAGGGTCATAGTGGAATGCACAATCTTGCTGGTGGGCCTGGAGCGGTACAGGAAACAATGTCAAACACCACGGCGCAGGTGCTGGGAGAGGTCAGTGGAATGATGCCAATGAGGCATTTGTACAGAGTCGGCATATGCCGGGTGCTCAGTAAACAGCGGTTCCCTTCTGCCACGGGCTCAGCGTAAGGCCAGGTCCTGTGCAGAAATGCAGTTACATGTGTTCTGGGGAGAGAAGGCGGGTGAGGGACACGAAGTCCAGCCCGCAGAGAACCAGGAAGAGGCTGGGCCACAGCCGATGCTACAGCTCAGACACGTTTCGAGCTAGATGAGAGGAAGATCCAAGAGACAACGAATTCCCATTCTAGAGAGGTTGTCAAGGCTCGGGGATGCCAGAGAGCTGTTGAGGAGGTCAGATTTGAAGTCTGCCCCCCAAGAAGGGTGGAGATGGACAGAGGGGAGACCTCTGCTGATGGATACAAAGCAAAACTACGGATAGGATGGAAGAAAGGTCTGGAGAGCCGAGTCAGGGAGTCAGTGGTTGAAAGCACTTTCTGCTCTTTCAGTAGTTCAGATCCAAGCACCCATGTGTCAGTGTGTGTGTGTGTGTGTGTGTGTGCTCAAAACTGCCTAGGTGCCAGTTACAGGGGATTGGACACCCTCTTATGGCTTCTGCAGGCGCCCTCATGTGTACACACATACACACACACAAATATACATATTATCTAATGTAATATATACTATATAAGTATTATATTATATAAATTATTTATATATGGTATATTATACATATCATATATATTTGCGTGTGCATAAAACAAATGAAGCGACTTTGATTAACAGCAATGTACTGTATAATTTTAAATACCTTATACGTTTTCAGCATGAAGAAATGAGACATGTTTGAGATGGCAGATATGGTAATTAACTCACTCTGATCATTCCGCAATCATGTGTATCTATTGAAGCCTGGTGCCACGCCCATAAATCTACTCACGAATTACTCGCTAACTAGAAATAAAATAAAAGTAGATGGAAGAAAGAGGGAAGTGGGATTTGGAAAGCCTGGGATGGTCTGTTAGAATGGATCAGGATGCAGTTGGTCTTATTGTACCTCTTCTGTCTTTAACAAGAATAATGGTATGCCAGTGGCGATGGGGAGAGATGGGTTCCACGTGTTCCTAGTTCATCAGATTAGTGCTAAATACTCCATGGTTAAGATGAGCTCCCACACCCCCATTGAGCCAAAGCTAAATCAGCTGACCCATCACCTGGCTCCTGTGAGTAGAGAGCAGAAGTTGGGTGTGTTGGAGGAGTGTGTTGCTGTTCATACTTCACTTCTCATATGTCAAACATGTTGTGGAGGAGGTCTGGTGCTCCTGAAACATGGTACTTCTATTATAGCTCCTCAGGCTCCAGAGCTGCTGCCACTGATGGTCCCCAAGCTGTACTGTTGTCTCTTGTGAGCTCAGACTCATAGACTAGGAAACCATGGATGTTGAGAAGCTGATTGAAGCACTGACCTCCCATCTTCTCCATCACCTGTGAGGGGAAACTGAGGCTGAGAGAGTTACAATAACCAGACCATATCACCAGAAAGTGGCAGGGCTAGATTCAGGCCCATTTAGTCTCATACAAAAGCCTGTGAGTCAACAGTGCCATGAGGCCACGACAGAGAAGACCCTTCTCACTGCAGAAGACCCCAGAGGTAGGGCATGAAATGGGATGTACGAGCTGAATCACATTATTCTCAGAGACAGAGCAAAGGAGCTTACATGAAAAAACAATGAGCAATAGGGGAACCACAGCAGCCTCTCAAGGAAGAGTGTGCTATAAAGCTTTATAAAGCATGACTTTTGTTTAAAAATGGAGCTCAGGGTAGAGGGGTGGGCTGTGCTTTAGAAGAGCTGGCTTATGCTCTTCCAAAGGACTGCTGTTCAGTTCCCAGCACCCACACTGGGAGGCTCACGACAACCTGTAACCCCAATTCCACTTCTAGGGGATCTGACACTATCTTCTGGCCCCTGCAGGTGCACTGTCTGTCTGCCTGTCTGTCTGCCTGTCTGCCTGTCTGTTTGTTTCACACACATACATACATAGACATAGACGAGAACACATAAGTAAAATCAAATAAGCCTTTGGGGCTGGAGAAATGGCTCAGTGGTTAAGAGTGTGTACTGCTCTTGTAGAAGACCCTGGCTTGGCTCTTAGTACCCACGTGGGAGCTCAAAACCACCTGTAAGTTTGCCCTCTTGAAGCCTCAGCTGCATACATATGGTGCCCATAAACTCATGCAACATAAAAATGCACACATAAATGATTTAAAAAAAAATAAAGAGTCTTGCTATGAAAACTTGGATGTTCTGGAACTTACTATGTAGAGCAGCCTGGCCTTTAATTCACAGAGGACCTCCGGTTTCTGCCTCCCGAGTGCCGGGCTTATAAGCAGATCTTAAAGGTGTAGTTCAGCTTAGTAGCTGTGTGCAGGGGCTCTCTCCTGCACAACATCGGCTTTATTTTCTCCTCTGCTTCATTTGTTGTCAGTTGAAGATGGAGCTATAAGGGAAGAGTTTTCCTGCTGTGGATCAGAATACTCAAGCTTCAGGCAACAGAAACTGACTCTGGTTATGGATGTAGCTCGGTGGTATAGCACCTGCCCGGCATGCTTGATGCCCTGGGTTCAAAACCACAGACAGCAACAAAAAGGAAGGAGTAGAGGGAAAAGGGAAAGAAGATGCAAGGAGGACAAAAAGGAAGGAAGAAAACAGTGAGGAAGAAAGAAGGAAGCAAAGAAAGAAAAGAACTGACTTCCATTGCTGTGAGCAGGAAAGGAACTTACCAGGAAGTTTTTTTTTTTTTTTCCCAGAAAAGTTTTATAGAAGGAAACTGACAGACTTAAGGAGGGCTAGATAATTGATTTGTGGCTGGGTACCCAGGAGCCAGACCCCAAACTTCACCATAGGAACCTCCATGACTGCCCCAGATAGCATTTCTGTGTGTTCCTATGCTCTGCTCAAGGTCAAGGCCACAGAGGCCCACCCTCACTCGAATTGGTGTGAGTGCTCCTGGCATGCTGCCACCCATGCTCTCCCCAGGGAGAGAGCCCTCCCCAGCTCCTGCACCTGTCTCATGAACTCCAGATCCCAAGGCCAAAGTGTGAGATTTGGCAGAAGCCATAAATGGAGCCCAGGCCCCATGGCAAGGGAGGCTGGAAATGAGAGACGAACACCTTTTAGTTCCCCTCTGGAACAAGCTGTTGATAAGCAAGACCCTCACGAACACATTATTATGGGCTGAATTGTGTCATGTTTCCGACCCCTTTGTATGTGAGCCTGTTTGGGAAGGGTTTATGAAGGGGTAAAGATCAGCGTGAGGTCTTTAAGATGGACCCTAGCCCAGTGTGACTTAGAGGAACAGTGACTTGACCGCAGGACGGGCACCCAGGATGTGTGTGTGTGCACAGAGGGCAGATTACATGACGACTCGGCAAGAAGGCGGTGCCTGCCAGCTACAGAGAGAGGCCTCAGGAGACGCCCACCTGCTGACGCCCCGGTATTAGCCCTCCGGGCCTAAGACTGAGAGAATGAACGTGCGTCACTGAAGTCCCCAGCATGTGGATGCCATGCCTGTAGCTCTCACAGACTAACAGGGATGGAATGTCGGAGAGTGAGACACATCCTACGGTCTCCTACCCACTCTGGCCTGCTATTCTCTGACATCCTCGCAGGGCTGGGTGTAGACTGGCTGCAAGATAAGGACGGCATGGAAGGGTGGTGTTGAGGACAGGGAAGCACAGAATCTCTCTGCGGATAACCGTGTGTGTTCCTTTTGATCCATCCTGGGAAGCCCATGTGGCTAGCATCTCTGAAAGCCTGGGAGCCTCTAAAACTGGCAAGGGTGAGTTGGAATCTGGCAAATGCATGTGTCTTTGGCAGATGAAATTTGCTAGCTCTGCGGGGGATACAACCAGGGATCTGGCCTCCTTCCCAGGATGCCCTGTCGCCAGAACACGCAGGCCACAGTGGTAGCCATCAACCTTCCTGGGAAAGCAAGTCACAAACACGTAGCCGAAAGCCACTATCTCCTGGGCTGAGTCCTGTGGCTTTTGGTCTTGATGATGTCACAGCTTGTGTGCCTCAGCCTGACCTTTCCTTTCCGCTCCAGCAGGTACTGGCCTGATGGAGATGTCCAAGTGCCTGGAGATGGGGGGGGGGGCAGGGGCTCTGCCACAGGTGGCAACATCTCCTGTCTCTTACAAGGGCTATAACTGGCACATGAGTGCATCCTGGCAGAGAAAAACAAAATAAAGGAACAATGTAAACAGTTCCTTTGGACCCTGACTCATGATGTCAGAGGGTCGGTCCCATGAGTGCAAATTTTTGGTGTGTAGGAACCTAGCTATGTTTGAGTAGTTGCAAAGGGTCCCTCCTCTCTGAAGCTGTTAGTTTTTAGTTTTACACTGAAATTTATCGGACAGAAGGGCGCTGGGGTTGGGGGTGTGAAGGTATTGAGGGGGAGGGTCGCCCAGGAGTGAAGATCCTGGATGCTGCTCATGCCCATCTGTAGCTTCTAGAAGTCTCTGTTCTAAGACTCTGAGCATGCTCCCTGGGGTCCCTTATCGAAAGCTACCCAACAGAGAGGCCGGGGGATTAATCAGCACTCGCCACTCGTGTTGGGTGACCCGGAGAGTGGCATTTGATCTCTCTAAGGCTTTTTCCTTCTCTGTAAAATAGGGTTAATACTTTTGACCTGTCTCAGAGACTAACAGAGGGAGATCGCTTGATGTTGGAGGTTTGGTGTTCAAGCAGCCGGGGGAGGGAGGAGCGATGGTTGGAGAGAGCGGAGACTGAACCTGTGGACAGCAGAACCGACCAAGTCCCCTGTTAGTGGGGCACGCTGTGTCAGGGATGCTTCACCAAGGACTGTGCGGAGAAGAGCTGGGTAGCTTGGTGTCTGTGGACTCACGGGGACGTGACAGCAACGTCTACCCTTGCTGTGTGTCTAGGGCAAGACGCTGCTTGCAGCAGAGTTCCTTTAGCACGGTGGTAGAGAGGGGCTGGGTTCTGCGGTGTGCCGACCTCAGTTCTCTGCGGAGGACCGAATCCCTCTAGAACTGTGTATGTGTATGTGTGTACGCACATGTCTTGTGTACATGCGGACATACACAGGGTGCTGTGCATGTAGGCGTGTGTATACGTGTATACATGTTCTCCACCCCATCTTTCTCCCAAATTTATGTACTCTCTTTTTTTTTCATTAGTGACCCCCTGAATTCAATTAGTATTACTCTTATGTGCAAGGGTGTGACACACACACACACACACACACACACACACACACACACACAATTTTGGGCTTTATTTGTCAGAACAAAATTTTTCTTTAAAGGTTGTCTTAGTTAGGGTCTCATTGCTGTGCAGAGACACCATGACCATGGCATCTCTTCCTAAAAAAACAAAACAAAACAAAACAAAAACAGCCCTCCCCCCAAACTAGAAACATTTAGTTGGGGTTAGCTTACAGTTTCAGAGGTTCAGTCTATTCTCATCATGGCACGAAACATGGTGCCGTACAGGCAGACGTGGTGCTGCAGAGTTCTACATTCTGATCTGCAGGCACCGGGAGACGGAGCTCCACACTGGGTGTTGCTTGAGCATCTGAGACCTCAAAGCCCACCCCACCCGCAGCGACACGGCCACACCTAACCCAACAAGGCCACACCCCCTGATAATGCCTCTGTCTATGGGCCAAGCATCCAAACACATGAGTCTATAGGGGCCATACCTATTCAAACCACCAAAAGGGGGTACGTAAAAAGTAGAAGTGATCCCCTTTAAGAGCATTTGATGGAGGAGTTGAATACGGCCACTTCAGTCGTAAAACGGCATTAAGAGGTGCGGTTCACAAGACAGACGGAGCGCTCACAAGCTGTCTGCCAGTTTTAGACAAAATCAGCATTTAATATCTACTCTATGCCTGCATAACTTATTTTTATCTTAATTATAAAATGTAAATGGAGAGTAATGGTTGTCTCAGACTGCACTCTGTGGGGAGGATATTTACCCTGCCTTGCCCCGTGTGTCTTTTCTGTGGTATCATTTTCCTGGCATGCCAGGATGTGTAAACCTGTTGGGTGCACCGAGCAACAGATGCAAAGAGCTTCCCCGTGCATAGTTCATAATATTAATTATGCCATTAATGTGTTATTGTCATCGTTAATAGACGGATATTGTGGATAAAGCCCTGAGCTAGCTGTCAGAAACTGTGAGTTGGGGGGCATTACCCCCCTTGTCAACTACCTAGCATTTCTAACGGAGGAGCCAGCGTATCTCTTTTATGCCTGCCTAAAAGACAAGACTGTCCCCTGTTTATCCTGCCTGAAGTGCAGTGTTGGGAGACTCAAACGTGAAACCCTGCATCAATGAGCTCTGATGAGCGCCTCTTCCACCTCTCATAGTTCTTTTTCTTACTCGGGGGGACTCTGAATGGGTATTTCAATGTAAAGGGATTAGACTGAGATGACACAGGAACCTCAGTTTCCCAGCTCTGCCGGCCATCCCTGAGCGTTCAGAGCCACACGAGTCTGGTGAGTGCCACATTGGACACCATAGCTTCACTTAGGCCACGGTCACCCGGCCTCTCTCTTACCTGCCTGCCTCTCCATGAACTGGGTAGCGAAGGCTTAAGTTCTTTATGTACTCTTCAGACCTTAGAAGTGGCATCAGTTGGCTTGTCTTGTTGTTGTGACAAAATTTTGACAATGTAAGGAAGGGTTTACTTTGGCTCAGTGTGTTGGGGGATGCGGTCCATCACCGTGGGAAGGCAGAGCGTCACAAGTGCGAGGCAGCGGCTGTGCTGTGCCCACCATCAGGAAGCAGAGAGAGACGATCACTAGTGCTCAGCTCCTCTCTCCCTTGTGTTCAGTCTGTGATCCCAGCCTATGGAGCTGTGCTTCCCATGGGTGGTTCTTCTTTCTCATTAACCTCTTACAGACGTGTTCAAAGACTTTTGTTCATGGTGATGCTAAAGCTCATCAAGTTGGGTCAAGATTCACCATCTGTGATGGCCATTCTTGGTTGCCAACTTGACTATACCTGGAATGAACTACAATCCAGAAGTGGAGTGGGGTTTTTTTTGTTTGTTTTTGTTTGTTTGTTTGTTTGTTTGTTTGTTTTTGCTTGTTTTAAAGTGTGCAACTCCACTTGTAGTCTAGGCCTTTGAGGTAGGAAGATGCACACCTTTGATCTGTATCCTGAGGTAAGAAGACATATGCCTTCAAACCGGATATTGAGGCAGGAATTTTTATAGTCTGGCCATATTTACAGTCTGGGCCATACCTTCTGTGGCAGTCTATATAAGGACCTGGAGGAAGGAAGCTTTGGATCTTTGCCTGCTTGCCCTCACCATGCTTCACTGGTATTAGAATTCCAGTTTATTCTGAAGACATCCAGCCTTTTGGGACTGAGCAACTACTGTATTCTTGGACTTTTCATTCACAGCCATCCATTGCTGGATCAGCTAGACTGCGGCCTGTACATCATTCCATATATATGATGTGTGTGTGTGTGTGTGTGTGTGTGTGTGTGTGTGTGTGTGTGTATGGAGAGAGAGAGGTATTCGTTCTATAAGTTCTGTCACCTTAGAGAACCATGACTAAAAATGCTTCTTATTTGTTTCTTTTGTAGCTTTTTGTTGTTTTCTTTTTTCTTTTGTTTTGTTTTTTCTTTTCTTTTTGTTGTTTTCTTTTCTGTGTAGCTGAGAATGACCTTGACCTTTCCCCGTCATGCTTTTTTTTCTCTCGAGTGCTGGGGTTACAGGCATGAATAACCAAATTCAGTTTCTATGTGCTGGGCAGAGATTTAACCCAGAGCATCATGCATCCTAGGCAATCATGCTGAGCTACGCCCCCATACCTTCTCTGCTCTTATTGATCACCGCTTCAGCTTCACAACCTTTCAATGCAGATATCTGTCTCAGATTGAGTTTCCCAACTCCAGACACATTATTATAAATAATTTTAATTCCACCTCTCGTTCTTTCTCGCTTCTCACTTTCTTTAGGTAGAGGGTCGTCTCATACAACCCAGTTTCCCGAGAGACAATTGGATTTTGCTGCCATTAAATCTGGTGACGGATCAGGCCAACCCCATCCCTTTTTATTTTCATTCTCAAAGATATCTTGATTTAGACAGCAAATTCTGTGAGCTTCTTACTAATCCACCTCCTCTCCATCACGTTCACATTCTTTACACTTGTGTTTTTACCAGGTACCCGGAACACAAAATTGAATGAGATTCCAATCCTCTGACCCCATGCTCCAAATTCCTATTGAAATTGAAAAAGAATATTATAATAATAAACATGATTCCTGGAAACCAGAGAAAGGTGCCATTCTCACACAATAAAGCTCAAGGAATTTCTTTAGGATATATCACAGGGGCTGCTGGGTGAGAGGAGGGTCTTCTTAAATAGGTGTTTCCTTGGCATTTATTTTACACTTTTTTTTTTTCCCAGATGCAAAGCTACCCTGGTACCAGTGGAAGTCACCCATGAGCGCAGAGTTACTAAGAGTAAGGGGTATTGGGAATATGGGTCAGCTCTAGGTTTGCTTGTGGGTGTGAGCCATGCCCGGCATGCAGGCTGTTCTCAGAGTGGAATGCTTGAGATAAATGTCTGTCTGGGGATTGCCAACACAGAACGGGCCCTCGTCAGAGCACATGTGCCCTGAAAAAAAAGGAGACACTCCTCCAGGTGGTGGCGGGAGACCAGCACTCGGGAGGTAGAGGTAGGTGGAGCTCTGTGAGTTCGAGGCCAGCCTGGTCTACAAAGTGACAGCCAAGGTTACACAGAGAAACCCTGTCTCAGAAAGAAAGAAAGAAAGAAAGAAAGAAAGAAAGAAAGAAAGAAAGAAAGAAAGAAAGAAAAAGAATTCACCCATCAAGAGCATAAACTTGCAGGTGCTCAGTGCTCTAGGATGGCTGTTTTAGCCCTGCATGCCTTCTTTGTCCTTAGAGTCCACTGGAGCTTGAATCTAGAAGAGCAAAACATATAGCATTTTCTTTTAAAAAAATAATATTTTTATTGATTCTCTGAGAATTTCTTACAATATACTCTGATCATATTGACCTCCTTTCTTCCTAACTTCCCTTTCCCAGCTTTGTGTCCTCTTTCAAAAACCTTATTATTGTTTTTAATAACCCACCAAATTCAATTTATGCTGTGTGGAGCCATTCATTAGAGCCTGTTTGACCTACCAGGGGCCACATCCTTAACAAGCAAGCAAGCAAGCAAGCAAGCAAGCAAGCAAGCAAACAAACAAACAGTCTCTCCCTCTCCTAGAAGCCATCAGTACCCAGTCCATTAGGGGATGGAGGACTGAGATTCCCTGCCTTGCTCTGTGCTAGAATGTTGGCTGGCTTGCTCTTGTGCAGGTCCTATACAGGCAACCATAGCTGCTGTGAGCTCATGATCTGTAATGAAAAGCTTATTTAAAAAAAGATGGAAACCCTGAATTAATCATACAACCAACTGAATAAAGAATTTAGGAAATATTCTATGCCATATGTAAAAGTTTTGTTTATGTAAAGAAAATATAGAAAGGCTGGAGACATGGCTCAGCAGTCAAGAGCACTGTGTGCTCTTGCAGAGGACCCGGGTTCAGTTACTAGCAGCAACTACCTGGTGACTCACAACCACCTCTAACTCCAATTAGATGCGATCTTGTACCCCCCCCCCCATATAGTCTCCTGGGACACCAAGCATGTGGGCATAGGCAAACACACACACACACACACACACACACACACACACACACACGCAGGCAGGCAAAATATCCACACACATAAAATACATTTTTAAAAAATGCATAGACTGGTTTTGCGATTGGCTTCCAATATGTAAGTATACATTTGGTTTTGTTTACTTATTTAATTTTATGTGTATTTGTATTTGCCTGCATGTGTTTAGGCACAGCATATTGCATAGGTGCAGGAGGAGGTCAGGAGAGGGCGAGCCATTCCCTGGAACTGTATTTAGAGATGGGTGCAAGCTGTCATGTGGGTGCTGGGAACTGGGGTCCTCTGCCAGCTCCTTACTGCTGAGCTATCACACTGCCCTGGCTAAAGGACTTTATCTTTTTATTTTGTTTTTTGAGATAGTGTTTCTCTGTGTAGCCCTGGAACTCACTCTGTACTTCAGGCTGGCCTAGAACTCAGAGATCCACCTGCATCTGCCCCCCAAGTGCTGGGATTAAAGGCGTGTGCCACTGCGTCTTCTCCCCCCTGCAAGAACTTTATCTTCGGGAAAGAATCATTGTTTGTAGAAAGGCATGGCTACCGAGATGCTCCCCAAGCATTGCTTATCATGGAGAATCAGAAACAAATTAAATGTTCAGTAGCTCGTTGGTTAAACAGTTTATGGAGTCATTGGGTGGTGATGGCCCATGCCTTTAATCTGAGCACCTGGGAGGCAGAGGCAGACATCTCTGCCTTCCGGGCCAGTCTAGTCTACAGATCCAGTTCCAGGACAGCCAGGGCTACACAGAGAAGCCCTGTCTCTAAAGGCAAAGCAAAAAAGAAAACAACAACAAAACAGTTTCCAGACCATATGAGGAGATGACATGGTGGAGCTAAATGTTACTGTGGAAAATATTTAATACTGTTAGAACCGATGTTGTATCAAAGAAGCCAAAGTCAGTGTACAACTTATGTTCCCATTTATAATTGATAGAACGCTGCACAAAAGACACATTTGGAGGTGGGAGAGATGGCTCGGAGGTTAAGAGCTCTGGCTGCTCCTCCAGAGGAACCAGGTTCAATTCTTCAGCGCCCACAAGACCCCCCCCCCCCACCATCTGTAGCTTCGGTTCCGGAGAACCCAACACCTTCTTCTGGCTTCCTCAGACACCAGACACACGTGGTGCACAGAATACACGCAGGCGAAACACTCATACACATACAAGTTTCGAAAAGAAAGACTGGGAGCAAGGTGCCGAATGTTAACGGTAGTTATTTAGATCGAGGCTCTTAGAAGTGGTCAGTAGTTTCCTCTGCTGCTTTTGTTTATGTGTTTCTTCGGTGAACACTCAGTTGTCTTTGCATCAGAAGTGCACCAAAAAGGGAAGTTCTGAAAGGCTTAATTTAGGAGCCCTATTCCTCAACCCTCGATTCCTTGAGGCACCCAAGCTCTGTCTGC
>NW_026591086.1:5251635-5280602 GCF_907164565.1 Psammomys obesus
AAAAAAAAAAAAAAAAAAAAAAAAAAAAAAATTAAAATTAAAAACAGAAAGAATAATCAGCACATCGCTCACACCTCCGCCGGGAGCGGGAAGGGAGCTGGGAGGTCCCGCGGGCTTTCCCCTGCCGGCTGGCGGGGGGTGGGGACCACCGGGTTGGGGGGAAGGAAAAGGGGACTTATTTCAGAGCGGTTCCTCGCTTACCTCAGATGAGCGGAGGAGCTAGAAGGGGGGGGGTCCGTTAGGAGAAGCACACTTAACTGCCCCCCCATCTCCTGCCTCTCCTGTTTGGAAACGGGGGGGGGGCGGCGAGGGGACTGTTTTCTGTTCGTCGGTTGGAGCTGTCCCTTGCCATCCCCCAAGTTCACTTTGCTCCTCTCTGAGGCCACACACACACACACACACACACACACACACACACACACACACACCAGTGCAATGGTTGCTGCCAGGTGGAATGCGCAGGCAGTGCCTGGCACCCCAGGACTTCTTGGGGAGCGCCCTGCCTTCGTGCCTTTGTCCCCCCTGATCGTCCCGCCCTGGTCGTTGGGGACAGCGTGCCAGGCCTTCCCGCACAGGTTCCTTCCCGGCAGCGCCTGAAGCCAGGCCAGGGTACTCAAGCCTGGGCCCAAGGGAGGGTCTTGTCTAGTCAGACACCCAGCACCTGAGACGCTGGATCCCGGGCGTCAGCGTAGACTCTGCCAGTCCACCTGTGCCCAGGCACGGACCTTCGCCATCCCCGCCCTACCCGCGGGCCCAGCGCCCAGCACGCCAGGGATCCGATCTCCTCCGGCCTAGCCCGCCCTCTTTACCTTCCCGCGCCCTGGCCGGGATCTGTCTCCCGGGGTTTTGGTGATCCCCAGCTCGGAATGAGTGAGTGGGAAGTGGGCTCCCGACGAGGTAGGAGGACACTAGAGAATGGGAGAGGAAGGCGAGGTTGGGGAGAAGGGGACTTGCTGGAGCTTCCGCAAGTGTTAGGCTCCGTCGGTTCATTTTGGCCGGAGACGTCTCGGGGACCCCGCTGACCCGGGTGCTCCTGTAAAAGTTTCTACACTGTTATCTTAGTGTTTCTACTTGATGCTGTCTCGCCACATTAGAAACAAAACAAAATCGAGCCCAGGTCTGACGGAACTGTCCATCCGTCCGTTAAGGAAATTTCTTGGTTGTGGGGGCGTGTGAGACAGTTGTCAGGAAGTCATACATGAAATGATTTCTTTGCTCTCCCCTCTCTGGGGAATTTGCACTTGCGTGGTATACAGACTAGATCTGTAGACTGCAAAATGCTCAGCTTGCAATTTGGTGTGAGAGTCAGTGAAGTCAGATATTTAAAAAAAAAAAAAAAGATTTACGAATGTTGGATTAAATACTCAGTCGTGCTCCGGGAGAGAGCAAAGTCATTCGTTGCTAGCTGGGCAAATAGAGAGAAATTTTAGTTTAAAGAAAAACAGAAGACTGGCAAGTGGAAAAAAAAAATGCTTATCCAGAGACAGGATATGGACACAAAGCTTTTTAATTTACACAGTCCATACTAGCTCTCCAGGTCCATCGAATTCCCAGGTACAGGCAGTCTGTGTGTGTGTGTGTGTGTGTGTGTGTGTGTGTGTGTGTGAGAGAGAGAGAGAGAGAGAGAGAGAGAGGAGAAGGAGAAGCAGGGGGAGGAGGGTCCTGAGGTGAGAGGTGCGTTGTCCGCCTGGCGGGCACACTGCAAACCCCTGACACAGAGACGGACCCCAGCGAGCCGGATGACAGCGCTGGGAAAGGCTGGGCCAGCCGGGCCTTAACACCAACTCAGACCGAACGCACCTTACCGCATTAAAACCCGAACAAGGGAGGAAATCCAGACCCGGCCTCTGGTGTTTTAGAAGGGCGAACAAAGGCGGTGAAGGGGCATAAGAGGGAATGCCCAAACCGCCTGCCCAGGTTGTGTAGCTAGATGGTCGCCAAGGGTAGTAATCTGGGAGTTCTGGATTCTTCTCGGGGATGGAACCCGAGACTCTGCAGCCTCGGGCTGTGGAAGGGGCCCGGCTTCTGGGACTTCGGGGACTGGGACGGGGGTGGCGGGGGGGGGGATAGGGGGCGCAGCTCCTCCAGCCGGGTCCGGAGCCTCTCCGGGCGGGATTCGCGTGGCGGGTTATTCTCACGTAGCCCGAGGCGGAGGAGCCCGGGGGCGTCCCTCTGGGCGCCGCCGCCACCCGCAGCGCTGCCGCGGCGCGGGTGGTCAGCTCGGCCGGTCAGCTCTGCCGCCGCCGCCCTCCAAGACCTCGGCAAACACAACCAGGGCCCAGGCGCCGGGCAGAGAGGCCAGCAAGGCTCGGCCGGGCGCCGCGGCTCAGGGCACCACCCCTACTGCCCCTCTGCGCTCGGCCTGGAACTTCATCTCCGCCCGCAGGGAACTTCTGGGCGCTTGGGCAGGCCACCTCGGGGTCCCCAAGCGGCCGGCCCGCCCGCGGCTTGTCCCCCAGCGTCCAGAGTTGCTGCAGGGTGGGCTCCCTTAGCGCAGACGGCTAAGAGCCGCGGGGTCAGAGTTCCAGAGGTGCGCGCGCCACCTCCCAGCGGGGCACCGCCACCCTGAACTTGTCACTGGGGAGGGGGGACGCCACGGGGTGGGGAGGGTAGGGTCTGGAGAAGGCAGCAGAGAGCCGGGAGAAAGGAACGATTCATTGGCTTCCTGAGGGGTGCAATTTGGGCGGCAGCTGTTCCTGGTGAAAAAAGAGGCGTCAGCGACCTTGGCTCTGCCCTTTAACCCGGAGGCCCCTGGGGGACCCGACGGTCCGGGCTAGGACAGAGCCCAGGTCGGCTCAGGAGCCTCCTCCTCCCCCCATCCCCCAGGGCTCTTAGTTTCTTCCTAGGTGTAGCGGATCAAAGTCTCTTTGGGGAGGTTAGAACAAAAAACAAAACAAAACAAAGCAAAACAAAACAAAACAAAACAAACAAAAGCCAGCCGTCTCATCTATACGTCAGACGACTCCCCGGCTGGTCCACGCGCTTCGCGCAGGAACCTGAGGCCTTACCCGGCTTGGGAACTGGGCCCAGACAGGAAAGAGAAGGACAAGGGTTTATTACTACAATTCCGCACATTAAAAAAACAAAAACAAACAAACAAACAAACAAAAACGAGCAGGCCGGGGTCGAAAACTTGGAAGATTAATTTTTCCTGGGGTCGCAATTATCAGCAGAGCCTTCGCCCCACGCAACTGCAGAGCTGAAAGCGCAATGGTGGACGCTGTCTCTATCAGGTTCTCCCCTCTTCTTTTGTTGGACGACTGCCTTAAGTAACTCAGCCGTCCCGTGTTCTGCTACCCAACCGCACCCCAAGCCACCCCTCTTCCCTCTGAAGCCCCCCCCCCCAACCCAAACGTCCCGACCTGGCGGCCCCCCCCCCCCCCCCCCCCCCCCCCCCGCCCCCCCCCCCCCTCGCTGCGGAAGGGCCCCCCCCCCCCCCCCCCCCCCCCCCCCCCAGCTTTCAAGCCGGTCTCCGCAGTAGACAGAGACCAGATCTGGTGGCGCCCCGCCCCGCCCGCGCAGTCCGGGGTCGCACTTTGCTCCCCGGAGGAGGTGAAGTGACAGCGCGCAGGTCCCTCTCCGCGGAGTCGCAGGCTCGGAAAGCGCAGGCTCTCCTCGGCGAGCGAGCGCCGGGGTCCTCCAGAGGCTCATCCCCTCGCGGTTCGTCCGCGAGAGCTCACCTCCACCTAAGGAGGGGGGGGGCGCGGGGGGTCCGGTCAGGAGGCGATTGACACTCAGCCCCGGGCCCCGAGCGGGGAGCGAAGTCTCCCGACTGTCACGGGGCCCGGGAGGCGCAGCTGATCGCCTCCTCCACGGCAGATGGTCTTTGAGCACAGATTTGCATTCATTGTCTCCAAATCTGTTTTCGCGCCGGCGTTCTAGATTTCAACAGCAGATCAGAATACAAAAAAAAAAAAAAAAAAAAGCGAGAGAGAGAGAGAGAGAGAGAGAGAGAGAGAGAAGCAAGGAAATCACACCCAGCCGAGAGGAGTTGTTTGAGTCTTTTTTTTTTTTTTTCTTTAATAGGCACCTCCAGCCGTCTAGGGTTTCAGCTCTTCTGTGCAGCCGTCGCTTCCCGACCACCCAACCCTCGCCACCGCCGTGCCGGGCGGACAAAGTTTCCCCGACTCCCCTCCACCCCCACCCCCAGCCTCCCGGAGTCTCCTCCGCGGGGTCCCCGGGGCTTCAGGGACTGGGGAGGGGAGATAGGGGGGCGGGGATCCTAAAGCCCGCGGTTCCCACCAGCCACGCTGTCAGCAACCTCTGTCATCTGCAAAGGTGCGTGCTCTCTCCTTCCCGGGGGGGGGGGGGGCGCTTCTCTTCGCTCCTCCGACCGTTTCCCCTCGGCGCCCGGTTCATCTCCACTCCGCTCTCGCCCTTCCTCCTCCTCCCCTTCTCTCCTCTTTAACACTTGTAGCCTTCCCAAGAAGCGAGAGTCACCCCGAACTCCGCGAGACCCGGGAGACGGATGCCCTGGAGGGGGGTGTGTGCGCGCGGTGGGGTGGGGGAGCGTTGGCAGAAGGCGTTCGGGACAGGTGGCCGCACTTTTTCCGCCGGCGGCGAGCACGCGCCCCGGTCCAGACCCCGCAGGGTGTCCCCCCCCCGCGGGCGGCCGGACCCTGCGCCCGGAGGCAAATCCGCGCAGGCGTCCCCCGGCTCCCGGGAGCAGACTCAGAGTCCCGCCGCCCTGGGTCGGCGAAGCGGGGTCTGGGGGCCCCCAGCCCCCTATTCCCACGCGGGCCGGACGCTCGGGGCTCCGGCTGGGGGGACCCCGTCCTTGCGGCTCGCGGTCGTAGCCTTTCACCTTCCGGACTCCCGGGCGACGCCGAGCCCGGCGACGGCCGCGGAAGGACGTCCGCGCGGCTCGCCCGCAGCCGGCCAATCCCGGGCCTGCATGCAAATGAGGCTCCTTATCGGGCCTCGGCTCCGCCCCCCGCGGCCCGGGCGCTTGTAACCATTGATGGGGCCCGCGCGCCGCTGCAGCCCGGCTCCGCCGCGCTCCCAGCCACCGCCTCCTCCTCCCGGCTCCGGGTCTTCCCCTTCCTCTCACAACTGATCCTGTTGGGGATTTTTTTTTTTTCTTCTTTCCTATATTGGAACGGTGGGGAGGAGCGGGGAGGGGGGCCAGGAGGAGGAAGGGGAGAGATCAGGCAGCTCTCTATCTCCTCCTGGTTTTTTTTTTTTTTTTTCCCTTCTCCCCGGAACAGGTGATGCTGTTAAACCGTGACCACTTTCTGGAAGAAACGCTCTGCAGCTAGGAGGATGCGGGCGACCTAGACTGGAAGCCCCGGGGCGGCAGATCTGAAGCCACCGAGGATAAAAACAAACAACAACAACAACAACAACAACAACAACAAACAAAATACCCCAAAACTCTGACTGCATCGCGCTTGGAGGAAAGGGGGCCGGTTGATTTCTCTCCAAGAGGGCCCCCCCAAACTTCGGCGCTTGCCCGCTTTCTCGGATTGCCTTGGAGAACAGCGTTTTGCCGGCGGCGTTGGAAAGTCGGGGGAAAAAGTCACTTTGAAGGCGACGGTAGGACCAGACTCTCTCTTTTTAAATGTTTGGGATTCAAGACACGCTAGGAAGAGGACCGGCTCTGAAGGAAAAGTCGCTGGGCGCCGAGATGGATTCGGTCAGGTCCTGGGTCCGGAATGTCGGCGTAGTGGACGCCAACGTCGCCGCTCAGAGGTAACGAGCCTGGAAGGCGCTGGGCTCCGGGAGTCTCTGGGCCTGTCCGTCTCTCCGTGTGCCCCCTCTTCCCCTCTCTGTCCTCCCTCCCCAGACCGTGCGCTCCGGGGCTCTCCCTGGGCGGACAGGTCAGCCCTTCCCCGGGCAGCCGACAACTGGAGTTTCTCAAGTACCGAGGTCATAGGTGGTTCTCCTTCACGCTGTCCTTTGGGGCAAAAAAGAGAAAAAAACCAACATTATTCGAAGCGGGGTTCGGGCCTCCCGGGCTGTCCAGCCGAGCGGAGCGCTGAGGCCCGGGGCTGGCAGCGGGCACGACCCCGGGAGCCGGCTCGCCGCCTTCCGCGCGCTGCCCGCGGGCGCCTTCTTCCCCGGCGCTCCGGGGACGATGCTGAGACTCCCGGAGCCCAGCGGCCGGAGGGCGGCGGCGGCGGCGGCGGCGGCGGCGGCGGCGAGCGGATTCGGAGAGGCCTGGACCGCTGCGGGAGGGAGGGCGAGGCGGGCCGGGAGCTCGGGGAGGGGGAGAGGGGCCGAGCGGGCGAGCCGGGGGGTCGGAGGGAGCGGGCCAGACCGGCGGAGGAGGGCGACGAGTTGGAGAGGAAGGACCGGGGCGCGGGAGGAGCCTCGGAGGACGAGGACGCGGGGATCGGTCGCCCGGCCGCCGGGAAGAGCAGCCTCCCGGCTCGGCGGGGTCCTCGCCTTGATTCCGTCTCCGGATCTCCGCGCGTTGCGGACGCCAAGGGCTTCCAGGGTCCCACCGTCCCGCCAGGACGTGTCAGCCCCACTCCTCGCCGCCGTCCCTTCCGAGCTGGGGTCGGAGGGGGCAGCTTATGGACCCTCTCCAGGAACCCACCGAACTTCTTCTACCGTCTGCCCCTCCGCTCTCCGCGCCCACCTCCTTCAGTGCGGACTTCGCGCCGAGGAGTGACCCCCCTTTCTCCAGCCAGGCCTCACCTCCGGGGGTCCCGGGTAAGGCGAAGCGGCCGCCACCCCTCGAAGGAGCGGAGGCGAGGGGTGGCTGGAACCGCCGGCTGCGCCTCCCCCGCCTCCCGGCCCTCCGGAGCAGGGATGCTCGGCTGTCCCCGAAAGCAGATGGCACTTTGCTGAGGCCGGGAGGGACTCTCCGAGAGCGCTGCGGAGGCTCGCTCCGGCGGCGGCAAAAAGCCGAGGGAGCCCGGCGGATCCGCGCTGGACTCATCTCCTTGGCGGGGCCTGAGGACTCCTCTCCCTCCTGACTTCCCGTCCGAAAGAAAATGGACTTCAAGTTGGAACAGGCAGTTAGAGCTGGGGGTGGAGGTTTAGCCAAAATTATAAACCTTTCAAAAGAAAAAAAAAAGTTGACTGTGACTGTGTGGCCGACTCGAGAATCCAGAAGAACCTCAGGGCCACCGGGCTGCCCTCGCCATCTGTCATTTAGCCGGCTCCGCACGGTTTTCGGTTCAATGTGGCACAGGCGGAGACAGGTACACGGGGAGAGGTCCTGTGCATCCGTTCAAGGCCCTGGAGGGCTCCGGGTCCAGCTTTACAGAGTCGGGGAATTGGGGAAGAAGAAAACAAAAACCCCAAACCCGCTCGAGCGCGCTGCCGGCCGCCTGGGTCTCCGGCCAGGACGCAGATTGTCCAGATCGTCTCTTCCGTTCTGTCTTCTCCACGTGGAGCGGCTCCGGGAGGCGAAGGTCCTCAGCAGCTACTGCTCGACCCTGGCCCGCTATTGCCCAGCAGTGACTGACTGTGGGGATATTTTGCAGGGACTTCTGTGCTGGATGTAAATTTCGGTGGAGTCAGGCCCAGAGGACAGAGACTCGGGCTCCGGGCTCCCCTCCTTGCAGGCTGTTGGGGGACAGTTCCTGTAACTCATCAGACAGGAGTTAGGAGGCGGCACTTGTTCAAACGCAGAAGAATCTTATCCCCTTCGAGTTGCGTGGCAGCTTGGGGCTCGGGCGGCAGGCTGAAGGGGAGGAGGGGGCAGGCGTCTCGGGCTGAGAAGCGCTTCTCAGGACGGGCAGCCCTGGTCTCTCGCTCCTCCCGAAGGCCGGGCAGCGAGATAGCAGCCCTAGCCTGGTGTCGGGGTCCTGGGAGGCTGTCTAAGGGGACGGTGGAAGTAAGGTACCCGCTACCCCTCTAATCGGACGTGCAAAGGGACCCGAAGGTCTTGGGGCCTGGGCAGGAGACCTCCTGACTCTTCTGCCTAACACCCCTTCTTTCTCTCTTTCCCCCTTGTCCCATCTCCTTCCCATCTCTTCCCGCGCAGTGGAGTGGCCCTGTCCCGGGCCCACTTTGAAAAGCAGCCTCCTTCTAACTTGAGGAAATCCAACTTCTTTCATTTTGTCCTGGCGCTCTACGACAGGCAGGGACAGCCAGTGGAGATCGAGCGGACGGCCTTCGTGGACTTTGTGGAGAACGACAAAGTAAGCGGACCCCTGACCCCACCCCACCCCCGGCCAGCCCTGAGGATTCCATCTGTCACTTGCGACACTTTCCCCCGCTCGCTGGCATCATCAGGGATGATAAATGGAGGCTTCTCACCCTCAGCCCCTAACTCAATGGATTTCCCCCTGCACCTCGGCAGGCCCCTACTCAGAACCAGCAACCAGGGGCTAGGCTAGGCTGTGCCTGCCTAGCTTTGGGGTCAGTAATAGCGACAGACCACTGACTGACCTGGGCGGGGGTTTAGACCTAATTTTAAAAGTGTACCCAACCCTGCCGCTGTCAGTCAGTTATTTTGCTATTACTATTTTCACTCCGCAGCGGGGAAGAGGGCAGGGGTACAGGTGGGTGGATTCAGCCTTATGTGGGAACCCAGGCCAGCTTTCCCCAGCTCGGTTTCTTTCTGGAGACTCCTTATTCCCCCCAACCTCGGACCTTTGAACTCAAACCCTTTTGAGGGCTGGATTTGATCCTCAATGAAGGGTTGTTTACCTAAACCAATATATGCCCAACAGCTGGTACGGAGGAGCCCCTTAGCTGTGCAAAGGAAGCCTGTGGTAGCTAGCTTTTTTTCCCCCCAGAATAGAGACTAATGCTCCCCTTATGAAGGCTCACCCCCCCCCTTTTTTTTTTGCAGAGAGAAGCCAGGGGCTTGCTGAGGACAGATAGATTGGGTGGGACTGTTTAAAGAGCGTTGGAGCGGGTGTCTGGTCCTCATGGCGGGAGGCAAGGGTGCGCTTGTGAGGACATTTTTAAGAGAGAGAGACAAGGGTTGACGAAGGTCAAGTGGCTGCGGGCCTTGACAAATTTCTCAAGATGGCCAATGGCGGCAGCTGCTCCTTGCCCTCTGGCGGGGCCGGGTGTGTGTGTGTGTGTGTGTGTGTGTGTGTGTGTGTGTGTGTGTACCAGAGTTGTTCAAGGTGGCAGGCCTGTTTCTCTCATTTTGGGGGAGCACTGAAGAGTTCAAGAACGGAAGGTTTCTGTCTTTTCAGGAGCAAGGCAACGAGAAGACCAACAACGGCACCCACTACAAGTTACAGCTTCTTTACAGCAACGGTAAGTGGCTCTGCGGGCAGACGTCAGGCAGCCAAGTCTGTGGTGGCTACCGACCGCAGTGTCCTGAAGAGGAGGGAGAGGACTAGTGAGGGCAAGTCTGGGGGAGGGGGTCTTGAATGGGGAAGGCCATTGAGGGGTGCCCAGCTTCAGGTCAATTCCATCGAGGTGTCTGTGGTTTGAAGGGCTTACTGGGATCAGACTGCGGGGCAGGGAGGGGTGGGAGGGGGTCTTTGCCATCCTTGTCCACCTCCTGTCCCCTCCCACGCAGGTGTCCGAACAGAGCAGGACCTCTACGTCAGGCTCATCGACTCTGTCACCAAACAGGTGAGTCCGGGAGGCAGCTGCCTTTGGCTCCTCACTTCCAGGGTTGTCTGTGACTTCCGCCTCTTGCATGATTTACAGCACGGGTTCACACTTCTCTTTATCTCAAGTCCGCTCTGGGGGACTGCGGACTGCTCCCCACCTTGTCCTGTTTCATCTGCTATGGGGGGGATGCTGGGTGTTGGGAGGCGGTAAATAAAAGGCTGAAGACAGCAAACAATTATTGAAGATTCAGTTCTCTGGAGAAATCCTCTTTGCTGAGAACTAAGGGACAAACTTCAGCTGTATTGACCAGACTACCACACTCTGGTCCTGTGCTGTGGGGGAGGGGAAGAGCTCTCCTAACTGGCGATGAGAGGGGACCAATTTTGTGCTGGTTCTAAAGTCCGGTCTTTGCCTTCACCCTGCCCATGTCTTCCTTTCTGACAGCCCATAGCCTATGAGGGACAAAATAAGAATCCCGAAATGTGCCGAGTCCTGCTGACACACGAGGTGATGTGCAGGTAAGAGCCACCTTTTCCCTGGGCGTGGCTGGAAAGCTGAGGGGATCCCGGGGCTGGTTTGCCAAAGGCACCTGGTAGATTTGTCTCTGGGAACCCCCTCCTGGTCATTAAGGCCAGTTCTTTGGTGCATAGGCCTTAGGACAGAGAAAGGTAAAGCGGAAGATGGGTTCCATTTCCCTGGCTTTCCTGAGTTTCTTCCACAAACTGGGGAATCTCAGCTGCTGCTCAGGCATCAGGGCGGGCGGGCTTGGGGTTGGACTTGGAATGGGGGCTTCCCCCAGACTCTCCATGACTGCTCCGCCTGCTCAGGGTGGATTTCCCCGAGTGCCACTTGTGGAGCTGGCTGCTGAGCTCTAGGCACCACCAGAGGGCTGAGCGGCTCCTTTCCAGGAGCTTCCCAGGTCCTAGGCCTCTGTTCTCAGGGAGATGCCCTGCTTCTCCTATGACTACAAGATTTTTCATCAGGGCCGTTTGTTTCTTAGGTCAAGAAGAAATCATGGGGCAGAAAAATCAGTCGGTGAGGTTGGGGGAAGCACCAGTCAGCACAGAGTTAGGGGGAAGCCTGGACGTGCGTGGGACATCTGAGGGTCCAGGAAAGATGGGTTCAGAGGCTCACATTGTGCAAGGCGCCGTCTGTTGGAGTTCTTGGCCTTCCTACCTCCTCTCTAGAGCCCAGTCCATTCAATTTTGTGCTCTGCATATTGCCCCCTTTCTTCTACCTAAGTAGAAGAATATTGGTGGTGATAGTGGTGGTGCAGAACTCACCCAACATTTCATCCTTCGACCAATGTTTTTGGAGTGCACAGTGTGTGCCGTTTTAGGGCGTTAATGAGCCTACCATGAACGAGAGAGGACATACAAAGGAGACTCCGGGAAGAACTCATTTCAGTAAAAAGAGTAAAAGTCCATCTTGTGCACACTTCTCTCCCTCTCTCCAAAGTCTGGCTGGAGGGAGAGCCTCAGTCCTTCCCTCAACCCTGCTCTCAGTTCACTGACTCCTGCTCCCATTCCGGGCAATCTGGGGATAATTGCAGGCCATCTGACTTAATAGGGACTGTTCCTCAGACGGCTTTCTAAAGCCCCCCTCCCACCCCTGGCCCCCTTAACCCAGCCTGTAAGAAATCATAACAATCAGACTTGCTTGTTTAGGTTGTGGCCAGGAATTAGAAAAGTAAATTCACCAAGAGGCAAAGTTGAAGCCATGGCCAGGAAGGGCACTGAGGTGCCATAGCTTGGGTAGGGTGTGGACAGTGGGTAGATTCTACTCCATTATTTCTGAGTTCTTGACAGGTCTGGTCAGAAGGAAAAGACTGTTCCAAGATGTACTTGTGGGTCATGTGTAGGCTGCACAGACAGCACTTTGGTTTGGTTGGGTAGTCAGAAGGAGGGTCCTTCTCTCACCACCTTTGAAGCATCTTTGTTTCAAGAGACAATCTTTAAAGATAAGAAAGGCCCCACGTAGTCCATTGTCTAATGAACCCTCCCCGTCTCTTTAAATAATACTCGCAACACCCCATGCAGCAGTAGTTAAGGGTGACATTTTTATTTTTCAAGCCTAATCAAATCCTCCTCATTTTATGCTGTTTAAATAGCAGCATCAATTTTTAAAGCCTCTAGTTTAGTCTGCATTAGTAACACAGTATAAAAATTTAATGTACTGTAACTTGTGGGGAGCTGGGAAGATGTGCTCTTACTTTCTTTCCAAACTAGAGTCTCAAACAAATATTAATTATAGGTGAATAAACGATCCGTTGGATGGGTTACTGTCTACAGTATGTGCACACGTGTGTGTTTGTGGTGTGTGTGTGTGTGTGTGTGTGTATGTGTATGTGTGTAATTTGTGTGTGTGTTTTGGAAGATGAGAGATAGGTGAGTGGCGAACTTCTCACTAGTCAAAAGGGGCTGATTCTCCTGGAAAGAGAAAATTCCTTCTCCTTCATTTGAGCAGTCAGTTACAGCTGACAATGACGGAGCAATGGATGAGGTGCCCAGTTCTTCAGTGATCAGTTAGTACTTTCATGGCAAGGTCTTGTCTGACATGCCTGGGTACTTCCAGAAATGGTTTGCTGTCCTGTATTTATTAGTTAAGGGTTCATTAGCTTTGGTGTGTGTGTGTGTGTGTGTGTGTGTGTGTGAGACAAAACAAAGGGACAAAAATCTCCTTAGGAATAACTTTTCCTTCCTTCCCCAGTGATCTCTGCTCTTCTCTTTCCTGTCTTAGTTCATGTTGCCAATTATTAGCAAGGAGATATCTAGGTGTTATGTTGGTGCCAGCCACCCCTGTACCCTCAATGCTCAGAGGGTTAAAAGATATTATAATTTGAACAGAAGTCGTCTCTAGGCCTACAGCTGGCTAATAACAGAGTTGTATTGAGCGCGAGCAAACCCCACAGCTGTGACTTTTCGCCACAAGGCGCAGGCTAGACAGGGCCCTAATCAGATGGGCCAGCCGGGCAGTGGGGCCAGTGTCTTTATCGGCCAGATGGTGTGAATTTAGACACTTTTGTTATGCAATCGCAGGGAGGAGTTGGGGAGAAGAAAACAAAACAAAAGCCACCATGCTGTGAGCTTATTTGAGTTTGAAATTAGAGACAGATTTTTGAAAGTTGAGGGTTGAATTTAAAAAAAAAAAAACACAAAAAAACGAGTTTGGAAGGGAAAAGGACACATTAGCTTATCTTGGGCTGGAGTTTGGCTGACTAGACATCCTCAGAAGGGACCACGGCTTGCTTTTTTTTTTTTTTTTTTTTCTTTTTTTCCTTTCCCCAGCCATCTTTTCATCTTTCTTTCTCTCATTTTCCCCTTTCCTGAAAAAGAAAAAAAAAATCAGGTAAGATTCAGAATTGTGATAAAACTTTCTCAGACCCCGGTCTCTCACCCCCAGCTTGTCTTTCTTTCCCTTTTCCCCTCTACAAAGATTCCATGGGAGGGGAAGAGGCCTTTGAGCAACTCGAGAGTGTTTCAAGTCCAGAAGGTACCCCAAATAAATTGAAGAGTAAAACAAACCAAAGCAAACTGGACAGGGACACAGAGAAACAGCTTTAGCTTTCACACATTGAGGAAAAGAAACACCCCAACCCCTTAGGGTAGTTTTAACCAATTGAAGTTCAGCCTTCTCATCCATCCATCCATCCATCCATCCATCCATCCATCCATCCATCCACCCATCTTTCCATCTATCTAATCTATCTATCTATCTATCTATCTATCTATCTATCTATCTATCTATCTATCTATCTATCTTTTTCCTGTTTTATAATCATTGCCAGTTGAAAACAAGACAAAACGCTGGGCATGGTAGCACTCGCCTTTAATCCCAGCACTTGGAAGGCAGGTGGAGTCAGAGGCTAGCCTGGTCTACAGAGTAAGTTTCAGGACAGCCAGGACACAGAGAAACTGTCTCAAAAAAAACCAAACCAAACCAACAATTTCTTTTCAGGAACTTCAGACTGAAGGGCCTGTCTGCTGGAGTATAAACTTAAGCCTTGGAACTAAAATGGGTGAACCTGAAGTTGGTCATTCAGGCCGTGTCTTGAGAGGAGAGAAAAACAGATAGTGTCACCTGAGTGATTCAGGGGCCCAGTTCCTGAGTGTTCTGGACCCCAAGCTACCCACAGTGTCGGTGGACTATGGGTTTCTGTGCGTCTTGGGTTCATTGCTTCCCCTGCCTGTCAGGAATGCTTAGACTGACTGCCACTTAAGAGTCAAGCTAAACACAACGAGCTCATACTAGTCAAAGCTTTCTTAAAAGCCAAACCAAACCAAACTGAACGGGAAAAGAAATTTGTTTTAACCGAGAGACCCAGAGAAATTTTCTTCAGGCATATTCAAGTGGGGAAATACAACCAATTCCTATTCTGTTTATCTGTCTACTATTGAGGTTCAGTGCCCCCAGTAAATGTCTCAATCTTTTCTCTGCTGGATGTTTACATTAGAGGTAAAATTTCAATACTTTCCTATTGGAAATAAAGGATCAGCCCTACAGTTTCTCTGCATTTTTTTCTCTCTAGGGCATTTCCTTCCCTGCCTTGTCCCTCACATTGTACCAGCCTGGCACAAGGCTTACTTTTTTTTCAACACCCCCCCTTTCTTTTCTTTTCTTTTTTTTTTTTTTTACTACAGAGGAAATCCCCATGGAAAACAGCTGAATTCAGCTGAGCCATTTTGCAAACTTACAGGCCTCCTCAGAATCATTCCTCCCCAAGCTAAACAGATTGGCACATTCTGAGGGCATATGTGATTGTAAATAAATGGTACCAGTGTTGCACACATATTTGGGGACTGGGCTGACAAGCTGGTGATATCAAAGGAGAGTCTAGCTTTGGAAGTCTTTAGGTGGCTTGTGTGTGTGTGTGTGTGTGTGTGTGTGGCTTTTGGAAGTGTGGTGATGGGCAAAACCACTTTGCCCGACCAGCTAAAGTTAACACATTGACTGAAAGGGTACTCCAGAAACGGAAAAGTTGGGAGCCGGAAACGCTATGAGTAGGCAGCTGGAGTAATGCAAGGGCTTTGGGAGGCTGGAGTATAGATGGCTAGAATTTTTTTTTTTTTTGGACGTTGATATTGGAGTGAATTGAAATTTTAAAAGTTATGATCTAATATAATTTCAAAGGTCAAATATTATTTCAGAAAGTCCCAGCGGCAAAGACGGGCATTCAGGAAAGTGGAGACAATTTTTAATATTTACTAATTTACATGTCTTAGAGCTTCATCGGGCCCATTTGATGAGCAGGCATTAAAGGGCCTCTCAAGGGCCTTTTACACGCTGAGGGTGGTAAGGTTGCCCACTGATTAATCTGTAGGTCTGTGCTGAGAGAGATGGGTTTCAGAAGTTTGTAAATGTTCATTAAGGAAAAAAAAATGGGTGGCTGGAGAGATGGCTCAGCAGTTAAGAACGCTGGAGGCTCTTGCAGAGGACACAGGTCTAGCTCCTAGCACCCACCTAGCAGCTCATAATCACCTGTAACTTCAGTTCCAGGGGACCCAACACTCGATTCTGCCCTCTGTATGCACTAAGCAGGCCGAGGCAGGCCGTCTTTGTGACTTCGACGCCAGCCTGGTCTATAGAGCAAGTTCCAGGACAGCCGGGGCTACACAGAGAAACTCTGTCTTGAGAAACAAAACAAAACAGATTCTTTTTCTGCCTGTTTTGCTTCTGTGTATGTCTGTGTATGATAGGCATCCCTGGTGCCCTAGGTGGCCATAAAGACATTGAATCTCCTGTAGCTGAAGTGACACATGTTGTGAGCCACCTTGTGGTGCTAGGAATCGAACTTGGGTCCCCGAGAAATCGGTGCTTTTTAACTGCGGAGCCATCTTTTCAGCCCCTGCCTTTGTTTGTTTATGTTCAATTCTGTGGAGGATCAGAAGGTGAGTGGGCTGCAGAGGGTCACTGATCAGACCCCTGACTGGACTGGGACAGGTTTTGGGGTCCCTTGTTGCCACACGGGCTTTCTTCCTATGTCTGTCTGTACTATTACAATTTGCATGAACTCCCATTACTTCACCCTCATCAGCTTAAATCTAGAAGCCGCTCCAAAGATAATCAACTGGAATGCTTTGTGGAGAAGAGAAGCAAAACTCCGAGGGATTCAAGAGAATGGACTGAGTCCACGTAGTTAGTTGGTGATGGGTAAGATATCAGGCCACTTATTCCTGGTCTGACAGTTTCTCCGTGGCACTACCCTAGGTCTGAGCTGCCAAAGAGCCATGTCATGGCAGCGCTCACGTGCAGATGGTTATTACAGACGCATATTAGACAGCTCCAACTTGCAGGGATGGTCATGATTTTCTTATGAGCTATGTCAAGGCTACAAGCTGCAGCAGCCATACTTGATAGTGAGTATTTAAGAGTCTGTGATCTGCTGAGCAGCAGTTGGGGATTTGCGTACCGTGTTGGCCTTCTCAGGTGTGTTTAGTTTGAGCAGATACTTTTGGACTGGCGTCTTTGCTCCCTCAGGCCGTTTGGAGTCTTTCCTTGTTGTAATTGCTCTGAGGGCTCCTCTCTCTCTTTCACTACTTCCTTCCCTCTCCTTCTGCCCCCCCTCCCTTCCTCATCATTTCTCTGTCGGTCTGTCTGCCAGGCTCCGTGCACTTCACAGAGAGGCAGGGACTTCACAACCGGGACATGGATGCATTCAAGCCCTATTTCTGTTCCGATGAAAATCATCAGCCATCCTTCTCCAGCTCTGTGTTTCATTTCCTTCCTATTTTTACAGTGTATAACATTCCTCTTTATATGTTCATATTTATAAAATGTATGAAATGTATGCATTCCGTATAAATTCTCATCTTCTTCCTCCATCTTTGGAAAGTGGCAATGACAAGTGAATAAACAAATGCTTAGAAAGGTCATACCTTTCTCCAGAGAAAGCAGGCAGGTCGATAAGGTTTACAGTTACCCGATTACTTTTGGTCTACTTAATACATTCTCATACCCTTTCTTTCTTTGGATATTTACTGGGACACAAAGACCTGAAATACAGTTTCATAAAATCATCACGCACCAGCCTGGAAGTGATCTTGTGGACCTTAAAATCTACATGTCTAATGGCCAAGTTATAGATCTGGCTCTCGGGGAAGCTGAGATCTGCCAGCTTCTAAGACAGAGAATTTGGTGGCTTCAGATTCAGCTTTCAAAAAATAAGTAGGGCATTGTCACAAAGTTTGCCCTCGTGCAGCTTACAGTCCGGAGGCTACCTTGGCCCTTTGGGAATGCTCTTATGCTGTATGCTCTTTGAGCCTTTCCGGTTCCACACAATTTCCTTCATCGGTTTGATTCCTTCCTCTCCTACAGCCGATGCTGCGAGAAGAAGAGCTGTGGGAACCGGAATGAGACTCCGTCCGACCCCGTCATCATCGACAGGTAGGGGGAACGCCATTTTTGCTCTTCAGCGTCTTTCCTAACTCTGGAGGACTTTGCCTTAAGCTCAGCTTTGTGTTTTCTACAAGGCACGAAGCTCCTGCAGCCAGAATTTCCTCACTTTGGCACCGGTGATGTCTCTTGAAAGAAATCAGGATGTTCCTTTTATTTTTTTCTTTATTCACTTATTTATTTTTTAAATTTAATCTTCGGTGTTTTGAGACGTAATTTTGTTTTGCAGCTCAGGTTAAACTTGTGCTCTTTCTGCCTCAGTCTTGCGGTTGTTGGGGTACAGACTTGTGCTAGGACGTCCTTTCAGAAGGTACCTCGAAATCACAGGCAGATTTATTTGCGTGTCAACTAACTTTGGTCTCATAATGTATGTGAATAACAGAAGAAGGCGAGGCCTCTGTCCTCCCACTGTCGTTCTCAGGGAGGGTATGGTCAATCCTTTCTCTAGAGGAATTAGTACACCCCAAGCTCAATGTCATTAAAAAATTTTAATTTTTATTAACCATGTTTGGTGGCTGCTGCTGATGGAGCCTCTCATCTCAGGTAACCATGTAGAAAGGGGCTCCTGACAAGTTCATTCTTGCACTGAGGGAGAATCCTTCCTGCCACACAGGACCACAGCCTGGGCTCTACGCTGTGTTCAGAGTGAGATAGATTCTCTGGGACAAGATGCTAATTCACTGAAATGCGATTTAGGCGTCCTCAGCTGTCTGTTTTTGTGATTGGAAACAGAACTTACAAACCGATGAAGAAATACCAAATTAACTTCCAGCAATCATGTAATTTTTAAAGAAACCCCATATTCCCATCCCTAATTTTTTCTCTTTCGTTAAAAAACGTGAAGAATTCCCCGTTGCTTCTTTCTTTGGGTTTTCATGTTTTTAGCCAGGTCCTGAAATGCTTGGGAGAGACCTCCGTCTCCAGCGTTGTTATTCTAATATTCCAGTATATTCTCAGTGGGGAGGATGGAAGCCCTGGCGTTCTTCCCAGGAAAGTCAGCTTGCTTTCTGCATGGGAAGGATAGCACAGCCATAGGGACAGAGGAGGCTGGGCTTGTGATTCTGTCCTCGCTCTTGACCTTGGCTAAAGCTCTCAGCACCATTGTTCAGCCATGGTGAAGTGATGTCTGTCAGGGGATGCTGCTTGTTGCTGTAGGCTGCGGGAGATGATGGAGATGCCTGGAAGAGGGTGATGAACAAGTGGAAAATGTCTGTGGGATGCTACGGTAACTTTGTAATTTGAAAGGCCTGTTTGGAGTTTCTCTGGTATTTACAAAGGCGCAGACTTAAATATCTATCATTGGGAGGGCTCTCTGGGGGCTGTTCATCTTCCTCTTTTTATAGATGAAAAAAAAAAAAAAGAAAATCCAAAAGACAAAACAAAACAAAACAAAAACAAAACGGGAGCCCCAGAGTGGTGACATGGCATGCACAGTTGGTGTGGCTGAATTGGCACACGGATGCAGTTGATTGTACTGTTAGGCTCATGCTCCTCCCAAGGCAACAGTTATATTCTCCCAGCATGCTCTCTGTTTTAACCAATGCCTAGGTCCACTCACCACACAGAATATCATTGCTGTCCTTCCTGCAATGCCTTTGGGATCCTCTGGCAACTGGAAGCATATGCAAGCTTGCCCTCTGGACTGTGTACACAAGCTCAGCGATCTTCATCTAGTCTTTGTGGGGTTTGTGGTATGTGTGTGTGTGTGTGTGTGTGTGTGTTCATGTCCGGGAGTGTGCCACAGTGCTTGTGTGACATTCAGAAGACAACCTCGGATATTGTTCTTTGATTTTCCACCTCGTTCAAGATATGGTCTCCATTGTTTGCCTGCTGCTTTCACTTGGCTAGCTGGCCGGCCCACCAGCCTCTAGGCATTCTCCAGTTTCAGCTTCCCCTCTCCCTGCAGGGGGCGCTAGCATTACAGACACAGGTGCTTCTGAGTCAGGTTTTTATATGGGTTCTGGGGATCCTGCCACAAGTTGTCAGATTTGTGCTATAAACGCTCTCCCCACTTTACCTAGCCCTCATCTAGTCTTTCCCCCTAATTGTAGCCCATATTTTAGGAAGTTTAGCTCGTTTTATGGTATCTCCTCTTGGGATAAATGTGCCAGAAGTCAATTTTAGAAATGTTCTGCAAACCTGTGCGAACTGACCTCTGCATCTCACCGGCACGCATCCCAGTGATTCTGTGCTTTGCAGTAGCTCTAACTTTAAAAAGCTCCTTGTAAAATGCACTCACGGGTAAAGCTGAACGTGTTCTTAGAAATACATGTTGAAAGCACCAAAGAAACTGGGCAATGGTGGCACACACCCTTAATCCCGGCACTCTGGAGGCAGAAGCAGGCAGATCTCCATGAGTTCGAGGCCCAGCCTTGTCTACAGAAAGTTCCAGGGCTATACAGAGTAACCTTGATCCAAAACAAAACAAAACAAAACAAGCAACAGAGAAAGCAGTCTTTAAAAAAAAAATTATGAACCTGTCTGTGTGGGGGTTTGTACACATGAGTGCAGTTTCCATGGAGGCCAGGAGAGTGCGTTGGGGTGGCTGGATGTGGATGCTGGGAGCTGAACTCTCATCCTTTTTGAGAACAGCAGGGAGTTCATAACCACTGAGCCATGTCTGCAGCTCCCAGAAGACAACATTCTTTCTTCTGTGGAGACAAAAGATTTTCATCTCAGGTGTCTTCCTGGGTTGTGAATGCTTTCAGTCCTTCTAAGATGGTGGAAATTGTGTCTTTACAAGTTTTACGTGACACCGGCATTTGTTTTAGTTGTCACATACACATCTAAACAGCCTGGTGAAGTCTCTGAGTCACCTGAAATGTGTCTGACTTCCTAACCCTTGCACATGTACACACTGAAACGCAAACAGAACAGTGCAATAGATGGTTGAATGCCAGGTTTTAGGAGAACTGATTTTATTATGAACATGTATTTGTGCTCTTTACTTATTGTAGGGCTTTTTTTTTTTCCTTTTCTTCTGAAGACATTGCTTCCTCAGCAGAGCCTTATCTTGCTACTCTCAAACGTCTTTTGGGTGTAACTCATCATCTTGCCTTCATTTTCTGAAGTGAGAAGATAGGCCGGCCGTTAGGCTTTCCGTTTGTTGGGTGGGAAGGTGGAGCTTGTGTCATCCCGCAGTTTGGTTGACCTGTGCATATGGTCCTTGGGTTCGGTGGCTGCCAGCTCGAAGGTGTCGCATTCCCTTACCAAGCACCAAATGGGTGCAAAGTAGTTTATTTCAGATTTCCCCCGAGTAAACGTGGAAGGGTCCCCTTTGCCCTTGTTCCTACACTGCCAGCTAATTATCTCCTCCCCTTCTCACCCAGCCTAGCCAGATGCAGTTAATTTATGTGTCTCTCTTGGAGTTTCCTCACAGCATAGGCACAGCCCCGCTCCAGCTCAAGGGAAGACGATTTACTCCCTTGGATTTGTGAGTGTTCCTGGAGCGGGAGGCAAAAGCATGATCCTTCAACTTTTCACCCCTTTCTGAGGATCCCTTTCATTTTTTTTTTCCATAGTGAATGCAAAACTTCAGTGAAAGAATATGGCTACAGCCACGCCTTCCTCCTTATGAATCAAAGAGAGATAACGGAATGGGAGGTGGAAAAAAAGTCATCTTAGATATGTCCTTGACATCACTGATGGCCAATTAGAGTCTGGTCAGGATGAGGCAAACAGCATTCCTACATGGCACAGGGACTTTGGGCTGCAACAAAACAACTGCATTCCCCAAGGAGCCCTTGTGATCACATTTCAGCAACTACTCAGTTTCCAACAGGCTGCTCCAAACCCGAAAAACAGTGCTTAATACTGTGTGGCCCTTGACTGATAGTTGGCTTTTACTGTAGGGGTCGTTCTTACTAGGAACTTAGTTTTCTGTGTCCCAAGACTTAGCCCCAAACTTCAGAGTTGTTCCCTGCTAAATGGCCCCCCACCTGGATTGCTCTAGAAACACACCTATCTGTGTGTGTGTGTGTATAATTTATTTCTCTTTTATGCTCATGAATGTTTAGTCTACATGTATGTCTGTGTGCTATGTGGATGCAGGATCTCAGAGGTCAGAAGAGGGTGCTGGGTCCCCTGGAACCCAGATATTTGTCAGCTACAAGTGTGGGTGCTTGGAATTGAACTGTGCCCTCTGGAAAAGCCCAGGCTGGCCTTGAACTCAGAGATCTGCCTGCCTCTACCTCTGAAGTGCTGGGATTAAAGGCTTGTGTGCCCCCCCCCAACCTCCACACACTCCCAACCTGGCTCTGTTTTCTTATTCTTAGTTGTGTCCTCAGCATAAGTTTTGGGTAACCAGCCCGTTCTCCAAAAAGCTAGGTCAAGACCCAGGCTGGAAGAACTTGCAAGGATTTGCAAAAACAGTGAAAAAGTATGTGAAGGAATGGCATCAGGTTCATGCCTTTTTTTTTTTTTCTATAAAAATTTAAAGTTCTTCTCAGGGATAACACAAAATAACATAGCAGATATATTACTTGTTTCATGCTGCTGGCCTGATAGCGATCTACTTTAGGGTGGGGTTGGAGGGAATCCAGTCCAAGATGATGGAGGAAGAGAGGCATTGGGTAGTGTTGCAGCGGGAGCCAGAGGAAGCTGCTTATTAAATGGCTTGAACCAGGAAGCAGAGAGACTTCAGCCCAAAGTGGGCAGAGCTGTAGCCCTTAAGCCTGTAGCCAGCCAGGGCCCATGACATCGGAATTCAAAACAGTGCCACCAGCTGGTAACTGAGTGTTTAAATAAATGAGCCTGAGGGGCACATTTCATGTTCAAACAATAACAGGGACGCATTATCCCCTCTGTGGTCTTCAGCTATCTTTCGGCTGTGAATACCTGTTTGGTAAATAGAAAGAGCTTCCGTTCTGTGGTTCCGAGGGAAGCTCTAACTCAGCCGTGCTACCACAGGCTGGGTGCGCTTTAATCTCTTCCTTCTGTCTGGAAGTTTCTTTGGACAGCCCATTGGTACTCTGGGGTTAGACATACTTCATAGTTCACAGGAAGAAAATTTTAGGGATAGACTCACTAATGAAGGATCACTGGATTGGTGTGTTCTTTCACGCTTTAACATTTCAACACTGTGTTGTCATCTACAAAGCTCACACTTGGAAACCTTGAAACTGTCTGTTTGTGTCTCTCTCTGTCTCTCTGTCTCTCTCCTTCACACACACACACAAACCACAACCCCTCACAAACAAAGAAAAAAACAAACCTCATAGTGTTTTGAGTAAGTTTGACTTTGTATTGGGCTGTCATTGAGTTATCTTTGCATTGAGTTATCATGGGGCATATGGACAGGGTACAGGAGCCTGAGGGGACATTTCATGTTCACACCTTTGTAACCATACCCTTCAAAAGCCCCATGAAAAGTTGGATGGAATCAGAGGGCACAAACATACTTCTCTGAGAATCTTTCAATATTTACTGATTGATTGATTGCGTGAGTATGCCCATGTTTTGGTGTGTGTGTAGTGGTCAGAGGACAACATGAAGGAGTTGGTCCTCTTCCATTAAATAGGTCCCAGGGATTGAACTCAGTCTATCAGGCTTGACAGGAAGCACTATCTCCCATCTGAGCCATCTTGTTTGAATCTCTGTAGGAGGAGCCTCTCCTATGTAAGCATGGAGGCCATGAAAAGAACATATCCAGCCCATTTCTCACACACGAAACAGTGCATTCTTGCCTGAAGACATTCATTTTCATGTATTTCTGAGCTTTTATTCCCCCCTCAGGAAAATCTTTTCAAGTATTGATGTGGTTTTATATATCTTCTTTTTAAAGAAGCCAAATGAACAACAGAATGACTGTGATTCAGAAAGTTTCCTCAAACAATATCTGGAGTTTAATTGCCCACAAAGAGTCGTTGGGATGTTTTCTCTTCTTTGAAGCCTTTTTGTATGTTTGTTTAAGCTGCAGTGAAATATATTAACTTAAAAATTTACCTTTTTTTTTTTTTTTACCATGACAAAGCTTGCAGTTTAGTCAAGCATTTTGTCAGGCTAAGCTGTCACTGCCATCCATCCCTAGAGTCTAGTCTTTTGAAACTAGAACTTTGTACCCATGAAACGACTCCCTATATGGTTCTGGTACCTACCTGTCTACCTCCTGAATCCCGTATAATGGAATTGTGCACCCTCTGTTCTTCCGTGACTGGCTTGTTTCGGTTAGCACAGTATCTTCAGGGCATGTCTACATTGCAGTATGTGTGTGTGTGTGTGTGTGTGTATGTGTCTGTCTGTGTGTGTGTGTGTGTGTGTGTGTGTGTGTGATATGAGTGTAAATGCGTGTGGAGACCAGAAGTTGAAAGTGTCTTCCTTTCCCACCTTCTGTCTTATTTTTTTGAGATATGGCTTCCCACCGGCCTAGAACTCACTGATGAGCTGGACTGGTTGGCTAGCAAGCCCTAGTGATCCTCCTCCCCCAGCCTCCTTAGTGCTGGGATTGCGGTCACACACTGCTTGCTGTGCGTGGCTTTTTACATGGATTCTGGGGATCTGAACTCAGTTCCTCATGCCTGTGCATCAAGGACTTTATTGGCTGAGCTGTTCCCACAGTCCCTACTGATTTACTTTGAGATGAAGTTCTCTCTCTCTCTGTCATCCTGGTAGGCATCCTTCTCCGAGGCTGCTAGCATTCTCACCCACCCTTTCCCCAGTTCTTGGAACAATCACTTCCCGCCTCTGACTGCCTTATGGACAATGGTCCTCCCTAGAGCCACAGCTCAGCCTCACTTTCCCTGGCTATTGCGGCCTTTCCCTCTCTTGAGCGGGCCACTTACATACAGTCCAGAGCTTCTTTTGGGATAGAAGTCTTCAGAGCGTCACTGTGGGAGCGAGACCCTAAGTCTTCTGCTCTGTTCAAGATTATGTCCATCCTGAACGGAGGAAGCTCTTTCCCTTATCAAGCGAATCGATTTAATCCTATTAATCCTTTCTTCCTGTTTGTGGTATAGACTTTGCTTGCTCTTTTAGTATGGAGCCAGGGCTCAGGTCATCCTAGATGAGATGTCTGCAAAACCCCTGAGGACAGCAGTCAGGCTCTGACCACTGCCTTCTTTTCTCTGGAAAAGGGCAGGCCAGATAGCTTAGCTTAGAATCATTTTCCTCCAACAACTATGTTTAGCCAGTATTTAATTGGCGTTCATTGTGTGCTGGTCATTATGCTAACCGACTTGTGGGAATTAAACAGTTTCTGAGGTTGCTTAAAAAAACACCTCAGTTTTGTGCAGGGTAGGGGTGGGGATTAGTCTCAGGGAGTTGGGGAGGGTCACTTGGTTAAGGCCACACCATGAGTTTCAGTAGTAAAGTCAGATTTTACTCTATCAGGTAGTTATGGAGGTAAAACAGTTTGGTGCAGTGGAGGGGGGGGGGAAATAATGTCCAGGCTTCAGAGCCTTTGAAAGCAGGAAGACTTGAGAGCATGACAAGTAAGGACCCCTGATGGGAGCAGTGGAGCAGGAAGCAAGGACGCTGGCAGGGATTGCTGGCCCCTGCAACGCCTTAGCTGAGACAGTGGAAGTCACGTTCACCTGCCAGACAGACCAGGGGCTGTATCCGCCCTCATTGTGGCCGCAGGGATCAGGAACCGCCTCCCCCCCCATCATCTGCTAACCATCTATGTGAGATTACAGAGACCATGGGCCACCTCTCAGCCTCAGTTTCCCCCTCTGTGAAACAAAGCTCATTGGATTAGTAGGTGGTTTTCACATTTCTTTTCAAAGCCTAATTTTCTCTGTAAACCCAGATGTGAATTGCGGGTGTGACAATCTGTGGTCATCATTGATGCTTAGAAGCCACTGACCTCTGTGAAGACAAGCGCTCTCCAGAGTGGAGGAACCTAGCAAATACTGTTAAGAGATCACAAAAGCCTGGTCATGGCTACTTCTGGGGGTGTGTAAATGTGTTAAAATTCCATACCCTAGGGAAGGTTTCTTCCTTCTTTCCTTCCTTCCTTCCTTCCTTCCTTCCTTCCTTCCTTCCTTCCTTCCTTCCTTTCCTTCTTTCTTTCCTTTGTTTTGTTTTGCTTTTGAGACAGGGTTTCTCTTTGTAGCCCTGGCTGTCTTGCATTTGCTTTGTAGACAAGGTTGGCCTCAAGCTTGCAGTAATCTGTCTGCCTCTGCCTCCTGAGTGTTGGGATTACAGACATGCACCACCTCACCTGGTTTTTTAAATAAAAACATCAATTATCTAATCAATGTGAATTATTCATTCTTTTATGTTTTTTCTTTTTTTTTTTTCCTCCAAGGAAACTTCTGGTATTTTCTCAACCCTTTCAGAGAGCTACAGGTAGTAAAGGGGGCTCAGGAAAGATGGCCCTGCTGTCTATGATGTAGAAAGAATGTCACTGTGGGTTGAGGGGCTTTCCTGGGTTACAGCTTGAGCCAAGGAAAAGGAAATGGAACAAAACTTTCTTCTAGGAAGTAATTCTGGGACTGGGATATCACTTGGTGGATTGCTTGCCTAGCATTCGTGAAGCTCTGGCTTCAGTCCTCAGTGTGGCATAAGAGAGAGTGTGGTGGCACACACTTGGCATCTCAGCACTTGGGAGGTAGAAGCAGGAAGATAGAAATTCACCGCCATCTTTGGCTACATAATAAGTTGCAAGCCCGGGCTACATAAGGCCCTGCCTTAAAACCAAAAACCACAACCAAAAACAAACAAACAAACAAAAAACCAATCTCTGCCCACTATTAACAAGGTAGGTGGTCTGTGATTGACTAAACAGACACAAACAGATTGAACAGGGCTAGGAGATAAGTGGGTGGCAGGCCGTTTGTCATTTCCTGCTCTATGACCTCCTGGTCTAGTATGCCAGTCTTGAGTGTCTGTGCTCTTCTCCTTTAGATATTTTGTTTCCTCCAAGCCTGCTTACCCTAGGTTTCTGCCAAATACAAATCCTGTCCTTCTGTCAGGACCTGATTCAGATTCTGCCTCCCAAGAGGCATCCATTTTTATAACCGAGGTCTTGTCCGTTGTTACATCTTGATTGGGCATATAGGGATTATTTATTATCTTTTAGTCTATTTGTGTTTGCCTGTTGTTCCTCGCTATGGTCTTACTCTTGGATATCGGAATACCATGTGTCATTTAAGACTCAGTTCCAGGATTGGCAAGGCATTTGTTGATGTTAATGAGACTGCCTTTTCCTTTGAGTTGTGTTAAATACATGAAGGTACTCACATAGTACATGATATGGTGTTTGTATGTATGTGTGTGAGAGGCAGAGACAGAGATAGAGACACATAGAAAGGAGAGAAAGAGAGGAGAGAGAGGTGAGGGATTGAACCTACAGTCCCCACTCATGTAAGAAAGTGCTTTGTTGCTGTAGTTCTAAAAGTTTTTAACAAAGCAAGGTGAGGCAGAGATAGCTCAGTGGTTAAGGGCACTTCTTGTCCTTGAAGAGAATCTGTGTCTAGTTCCCAGCCTGCACATGTTTGCTCTAACTATTTGTGTATCTAGTTCCAGGGGATGCAATGTCCTCTTCTGACCTCTGTAGATATCATACATGCATGTAGGACATATGCATACATATAGGAAAAACATGCATACACATAAAAAAATAAATTTAAAAAGCCACAGCAGTTCTCCCGTTTCTCCTGATAGTCTATGCCATGGTTTGGATGTCAGAGGCATTCAGTTGATGTTAATTGGCAGTTTGACATTTTAACTGTTAAATCTTAAAAAGTTTAATGACTGAGGAATCTGCAAGTTCATAAAGGGACTTTCCTAAAACAGTAACCAGTTGACAGTGACCTAGCAATCTTAGCCTCAGTGGTTAATAGATAAGAAACAGATGTCTACGATGATAAGGCAGAATGAATCCTTTCTTGTTTAAGAAGTACCCATGAAGTGTGTGTCATGTCATGAATGCTGCTGCATGCCCCAAGGAATAAGACTGACCAGAAACAAAGCTCTTCCTTCAAGATTTTGTTGTTTAGACACAAGGACAAAGGGCCCTCAATGTTGTCATGATGCAGAAAGTGCCACACAAGAGACAGAGATGAAAATCTCCAGGGCATGTGAAGGATGGAGGTGATGGCTGCTTTGACAGAGGTGTGTGTGTGTGGAAGGTTGTAACCAGCAGACCTGGGGCTGAAGGATCTTCTGGAAGGATCGAGTGTGGGAAAAGAAAATGTGGGAAGGAAAGTATTTCCTGAATCCACGCATGGGTGTAGAAGTTCATGGCCATTGGGAAGGAAAATTTGGAAGATTATTTAGGGTTAGATTTTGGGGGAGTTTATATGTTCCCATGAAGCCTAGGAATATTATTTTATTGACAAAGGAAGGCACAAAGGATACTAAATTATACAGTTGTGAGTTCAATATAGTATTTTAAAAAGAGAACTTGGATGGAGGATGAGTGGATTGGAAAATGGTGGATGAAAAGGAACTGAGTGGATTGGAAAATGGCGGATGGAAAGGAACTTCCCATTAGAAAGTCAGCTCTCCTTGTAACTGCAGTGTTGGTCACCTCAGGAGAAAGGCCATCTTCTTGCCTCTCCCCACCCCTCCCCTTCCCACTCCAAAGCTTTTGCTGATGTTGCCACTTGTCTACAAGAACACACCTCCCTTTGTTCACCCAGAAGCTTCGATCCCTTGCAAAGCACTGCTGCTATGCCATCTGGCAATCTGTGAATTTTTTAGTAGCTTGGGTGTCGGTAAGAAAGCAGAGACTCTATCATTCAAAACATTTGTAAGTAATTCTTTAAACAACAGGAAGAAGAGCCAACCTGGTTCTCCATCATGAGCCTTCTTTCCTTCCCCCATCAATTTCCAGTGAAATCTCTTTGGGCTGGCCTTTCAGGTTCACGGGGTCATTGAGAACAGACAGGTTTTTTTTGCCCCAGTGTGTTTTTAAAAAGAAAATTCTATGATGTGATCAAATAGCAGATTTACCATGAAATGGATGAGTTGGGATGAGTAAGAGAGCAGAGCTCAGAAACTGGGCTATGTGACTGAAAAGAAATCAATATTTTTTTTTCTAGAAAATATGTCTGTCCCCAAACTTGTCCCCCTGAATGGCACTGGAGCCAACAGTAGTTGTAGAGCTGGGAAGGATTATGATAAAGATAGCTGGGAATATAGCCCAGTAGGGAGTGCTTGCTTAGCATGGGGAAGGTCTCGAATTCAACCCTGTCCCCCAAACATTATGGTAAGATCACAGATTTACAGTCAGGGAAACTTTTAGAATGTCTAGTCATGTGTGTGTGTGATTGTGTGTATGCAGTGTGTATGTGTGTCTTTTCTAAATTTATGTGTATCTATGTTTGTCTGTGTCAGTATATGGTACCTACGTGCAAGTGTTGGTAGAGATCAGAAGAGGATGTTGGGTTCCATGAAACTGGAGTTCAGTCCATTATTGGCTGCCCAAGATGGGTACTAGGAATCAAATTTGGGTTTTCTGGAAGAGTAGCAAACGCTCCTAATGCTGAGCCATCTCTCCAGTCTATTTTTATATTTGGGTAAATGGGCCTGAGTAAGTTCTTTTGGGTCTATTTTTGACTCAGCCGATAAACTGACAAGTCACATAGTTGGGAGATGAGACATACATGCCAAGGAGATGAGAAAATGTTGTCTACGTGACTTGGAGAATTGAGGACCTACCCATCAGGACTTCAAGGACCCTTGAAAGACTGTGTGTACATTCATCAGAATCTTGGAGGAATCATTCTTTGAGGTTTCATTTCCACAATGATCTGGGGGCTCCTTTCTCAGAAAGGAAGTTAGGAGATGAGAGCTTCATGTCTGAGGGCCAGTCTGAGCCCAAGTCTAGGAGGTCTGCACTTGTTAGTTCTTTTGTCGCCTTATACAAACTAGAGTCATCTGAGATGAGAGAATCTCAGCTAAAAAAAAAAAAAATGTGTCCATATAAAATTGGAAAGCCCACGGGGCATTTCTTGGTGGATGTGACAAGGCTCAGCCTAGTGTGGGCAGTGCTGTGCCTGTGCAGGTAGTTGTGGGCTGTCTGAGGAAGTAAACAGAACAACCTTTGAGGAACAAGCCTGTAAGCAGTACCGCTCCACTGATTCTGCTTCTTCAGTTCCTGCCTGGAGTTCTTGTCCTGACTTCCCTCAGTGATAGCCTGCCTTGATAGTTCT
>NW_026591086.1:5280612-5373432 GCF_907164565.1 Psammomys obesus
AGTTCTTGTCCTGACTTCCCTCAGTGATAGCCTGCCTTGATAGTTCTGAGAAGAAATAAGCACTTTACTTGCCAAGATGCCTTTGGTCAAGGTCTTTATTACAGTAATAGAAACCCGAAGGTAAGGTATTTGCAATCATCTGTTGAACAACTGTCCTCTTGGAAGGCTTTGTTCTAGGCTCAAAATTTCTATTATGGGTACACTTTCATCTTCTCCCCCAAGATCACCAGGAAGACTGAGCTGAGGGTGGGGAGCAGCCCGGCAGCTTCTCCCTTATAACAAGACCTTGTGGGACAGAGACAAGGAAGGAACTTTTCATCCACAGACACAATGTCATGCATGAAACATTTGCAGAGAAGGGACCCCTGGGTGCAGGCTGATACTTTAGGAACAACAGTATGCTATGAGCCCCGTACGAGGCCAGGACTTTTTCAGAGGACAGCTCACAAGCCAATGTTGGAACCACGGAGCTCTCATACCTAGTCCTTCCAGGAATGCCCTGAGGCGGGTCTCCATGGTAACAAGGTGAACACCATCTGCGTGAATGCGGAAGAGTATTTTCTTCCAGTTCACTCAAAGATATACACGATTTATTTTAACTGCATCCTAGCACTGTCACCCCAGATTTCAAGTGGCAAGACCCATCTTTAGATGAATGATTTCATAAGCCCAGTGGCAGGTCAAAGACTCATCTGGGTTTGTATCTCCTAGACAAAAATTGGGGTGATTTGTGCAAGGAGAGGGGCAGGAGAAGCAGTGAGCTTCTTGGAGTATCAAATTATAAACCTGAATTACTGAAGGGCTAGGGCACATGTTATCTTCAAAGCATGTGCCATGGGGCAGAGTCAGCATAATAAAGAATGTTCTGTGTATCCAGTGTCTTCTATGCACAAGAGTATTTCTTCTATCCTATGTAAAAAGCATTTTTTTTTTTAAATTTCAGATTAAGTAAGTACACATTCAATACAGACCTAGAACCTGTGGGCTGAGGTCTTAAACTGACAGATAGTTTTATAGTATGATAATGACCAGAGTAAAATCTGGTACTAGAATTAGTTTAAAATCCCATTCATTCATTCATTCATTCATTCATTCATTCATTCATTCATTTCTTCCCTCTTACAGAGTATAGACTTGAAAATAAAACTATAGGATACCCAGGTAGACTTGGATATCCTATGAGCAGGATTATTTTAGATGTGTCTGTATCTTTCAGTTAAACTTAAATTTCAGATAACAATGAAGGTTCTCCTCCTCCTCCTCCTCCTCCTCCTCCTCCTCCTCCTCCTCCTCTTCTTCTTCTTCAGTACAATAAGTCTGTCCCACACAACATCCTTGGGATAGACTTACCTGAAAAATAACTGACTTGTTGTTTATTTGAAATGCAACAATTAATCAGGCATTTTGTACAGTAACTCTAATGGAATCCATTTTATCTGAAGAATAGGAAAGTAATGTATGATTTCCCAAGCCTGTGGCAGGTTAACATATGACCCTGACTGGTCCCAGAGCCTTTACAAATCTTTTGAGTGTGCATTTGTGTGTGTCTTACACCTTCATCTTGTGTTTATATAGCAGCTGATTCACTCTTAGACATTTATGTAAAAGGGGACAAACAACAGGACTCAAGCGTAGCAGTCACCCTCTTGACTGCCTTCCTCAGTGTCTTGCTCTAGACATTCACTCCTTCCCTGCCCCCCACCTTTGGTCTCTTCCCTCCTTTTTTGTCACTTCTTGGTGCCTTGGTCTCATGCTGTCTAGACCCTGTTTTATAGACTTGTCACCTCTCCTGGGTTGCTTTTGTTTAGTCCCCTGTCTACTTGGTGAGCCGGCATTCTGACTTTCTCTAAAAGCCTTTGTTCTGTATTCCCTGGGTCTCCTTCTCTGGGGCTTCCCACATGTGGGACTGTTTAGGCTCCGGTGATAAACGGCACGGACTAAGAGGTAAGGAAGCTCCACTCTCCCTGCTCCGCCCAGGCTGACGTTTGAACAAGAGCCAGACTTGACTTCTGTTTAATGCTTGGTCCACTTGACGGTCATCTAACTCAGCAGAGAGTTTTGGACACAGTTGAGCAGCCAGATGTTAAGTCGAAGGCGGAGGGGTAGGGCCCCCCTTAGACCTAGCTCCAGATAATACAACGACCTTGAAAAACCTGGCTGAATGCTTGATGTCATGTAGCTTCAGCCCATGTAGAAGAAGGGGTAGATTTAAACCCAAACCAAAAGCCTGCTTCCTTGCAGCACCACCCTCTTCCCCATCTCTCTCTCTCTCTCTTTTTCTTTCTTCCCTCTGTTTCCCTGCCCTCTTGCCTCCTGCCTCCTGTTTTAGAATTTGCCTTGCTGTTTCTCCGACTGTGCCACCTTTCCAGTGACAGCTGTAACCTTATGTCCTACTCTGACAGTCAGCAATGTTTCTGTGAGGGGTTGGCGATGTGGCTCAGTTGGTATGATGCTTGCTGAGCCTGCACAGAGCCCCGTGTTTGCCCCAGCATTGCATAAACCTCACACGATGTCAAGGCTTTTCTTCCCAGCACTGGGGAAGTGCGGACAAGAAGATCAGGGGCTCAAGGTCATGCTCACCTACATGGCAAGTCTGAGGCTAGCCTGAGGATGCAGCTCAGTCGGTAGAGTACCTGCCTGGTCTGTTAGCTACCTGCATCATGATGGCTTTTTCCTACATCTCCCTGTTCTTCCCTCCATTCCCTTGTGAGGTATGAAAATGCTGCCTTCACTGGAAGAGTTCTGATGTAACTCTGGGGTGCTGGCTTTTCCTTCCAGTGGAGTCCATTGGGCTTGTGAATGGTATTGGATCAGTGAGCCCATAATGAGACCCCTAAACCCAAACAGTGGAGGTCTGCGGGGACTTTCTTGTTCATAAAGCTTTGTCCCTGGGGAGGGATAGAGTCATTAGGTGTGCACTGTGTTTAATATTTGGTCATGACAGGAAGCAATAATTTTCTATTTTTATGGTGGCTTTGGAGGTGTTTTTTTTTTTTTGTCTTAAAGCAATTGTCTAATTCCCATCAGTGAGACTGGAGGTAAACGAACTAGACAAAGAGGAAAGCCTCATAGGGGTTCAATTGGAGTATGTCTCCCTTCATGTCTTTTGCCACCCCTGTGCCTCACCCACACTCACTCTGATGGCTGGTACCTGCCTACCAGCGGGGGATCCAAGTTTTTCAAAATTGACCACACCCTCAAAACAGCTGCCTTCCGCATTTCTTGATCCCATCCCCCCAGTTAAAGCAGGTATTCCTGAGCATAATATCCATTCTAAACATTTCAGACTCAAACCAGCGTGAAAAGCAAAGACCCCCCCCCCCAGTTGAGGCACAAGGCTTCCCCAACTCCTAGAACTAGCTTTGGCCTAGAAATGTGTGAAATGAAGCTTGGGTGATGTAGAAAGCCAGGGTTCTTGAAGAACGTGGGGGAAAGCTGATGGTGAGCTTGCATAGAGGTAGGCAGATCTGGATTGTAAAGGTACCGGCAAGTCCCTCCCGAGGTAGGCTTAGCTGTTCCTGCCACATCCGAATGGCTGCTGGAACCAGCAGGTCACCCCAGAGGCCACAGGTCAACGAACCATCCAATCGAGGATGCTAACCTGTTCCCACAACAGGATTTGCAGTTTCACTGCACAGAGCTTCTCTGAAGTCATTCTGAGGCCAAGCGGGTGAGCACTCAGCTGGGCTGAGACCCATACTGCCTGTGGAATCTCTTCAGAATTTTTTTTCCTCCTGGGGAACTTCTATGGGACATCACCACTTGCCCTTTGTTTTGGGTTTTGCCAGCTGAGAAAAATTATCACCTCGGGGCTGCGGTACTAACTCTCAGCTGCCAATCAAAATCCAGTGACCTCGGGAAATATTACCGAGTGCTCCCTGGCATCTGATGCCTAAACTTGTTGCCTATTCGAGGGTTCCAGGGAAACTTGGGACGCCTTGGGCAATTCAGGAAATCAGTGGGAGGATCTGTCCACGCTGACGGTCATGCATGCATCTCCTCTGAAGGGCTGCAAGCTGAAGGACACCAGCTTTCCAGTGTTTCTGCTTCTTCACCAAGAATTCTTTTTTTTTTTCCCCCACCATGAGTTCTTAATACATACCACAGAGGTAGCACAAAATACACTGGAGGTGGAAGGAGATGCTACATTTCTGTTAGGGACTTAAAACAACCGACCAACCAACCAACTGACCGGCCAAACCCTGAGATATAAGATTTACCCATCAAGGTCCGCTTCCATCTCTAAATACACAGGAGATGCTTCAGACCACACTTCCTGCCTTTCCTCACTCTGCCTGCTTTCTTCTCTTTGTTACTTCTGCCTTTCTCGCTACTCTTTTCTACTACTGTATTTTTCCCATTCATCATCGTGTGTGGGGCTTGCCTGTCCCCACTGCCCGTCTTTCCCTTATGGAGTCACAGTGGACGTGTCTGAGAGCAGACACTGAACACCGTAACTTCGCTTTCGTTCTATTCCTCTCAAACGGTTCGTGTGTTTGCTCCTGTGAAAGAATAAAGGAAAAAAAAAAAAACAACTTTCGCAACCTACGAGTTCCGTTGTCTCCCTAGGGAATCCTTGTTTGAATCTTTGCTGTAAGATTTTTTCCCCCTCTCTATGAAGTACCAAAGAAATAATTGCCTTATCGTTAACAAACAGAACCTGGCTCTTATCACCCCGCACCCTAGAGCCTTGGTGCGAAAGTTGGCCTGTGCCAAGCGCATGCGTTAACCTGATACGCAAAACCTCCTTTCAAAGCTGGTCCTTGGAGGATGCCCATTGAGGGCGTTTTTTGTCGAGAGGTGGCACGGCAAAACCACTTCTTACGGTGCTGGGTGCCAAAAGAGATTGGCTGGCGTTTACACCCCTCTTACAACAAAAAAGAGTGCATTTCTCTTTGAGGAACATTTTCAGATTTTTCTAATTGTCACTGGCAATGAGCGATCCTTGGAACTTGAGTCTTACTGTGGCCTCACCGGAGGTTTAACACTTTCTTCGGCACAGGGGAGTTTTGGGTTCCGTAGGTGAGCTGCGGACCTGTAAAAGCTAACTGCCCACTTGGCCCTATGAAAGGGGGTGACTCGGACTGGAACCCAAGACTAGGCAGTCAGTGTGGGCTCTGGGTTTGTTTTTGGAGCCAAAGCAGCCTCCCCGGAGGGCTCATTTGAACCTGGTAATAGCCCCTTGGCACTAACCTGTTTGTGTTGTGTTTTGTAAAGAGCCACCATCTTCCTCCGGAACCTGAATAGGCTGCTACATCTCTCCCCCAGTAAATTAATGGTGTCATTTGCAGGAAAACCCACTGTGGAAGCTGGCCTCTTTCTGTTATGATCTACTGGGTCAATGCAACCTCTGGTGCCATTTGCATCTCTAAACAAGGGAGATGTAGGGACCCCCCCAGGGAAAAGTGTGCTTCAGGATCAGCTTGAATGGCCGTGTATTTTTTTTTAAGTTTTCCCTATTGTGTCTTCTTTGTTAACAAAAAAATAAATAAATAAATAAATAAATAAAAAACTACACGGCAAAACCCCAAAAAAGATATATGTTACATCTGTACCAGATATGACAGCAACTCTCCAAAGATCCTTGGGGAAGCTTTTGTTTGGGGTGGGAGAGATCTTTCGTTGAAGCGTTTCCCAGCATCCCTTCCAAACATCTGGCTCTCTAATTTTCTCTCTGACTTCTGTGCCTTAAAAAAAAAATAACTCCACTACTGTCATTATTTTTTATTATTTTTAACCATTTCACTAAATGTGCTGAATGATGATCTCACATAACATCTTGTCTAAAACTCCTTTGCCCTTCATAAGTGACGACCTTAACCAGTTTTTACTGGCAAGTGTCCTGACTTTATTACTCAAGAGACAGTTTATTTTTGTTCCTTAGAGAGAGAGAGAGAGAGAGAGAGAGCTTTCCTTGAGATCAAAGAAAGCAGGGAGGAGGCTCAACAACCCATTTTGATGCTGGAGTAAACATTTTCTCCTTCTCCATTCAGTTTTTTTTTTTTTTAATTCCCAGCATCCTTATAAATAATCAAGGCAAACCCCAGCCATACATCCTGTAGCTACATCTCCCCCTGAAAGCAACTGGGCCCTTTTCTTTTTGCAGTTTAAAATTGTCTAGCGCAACTATTGACTTATTTTCTTTTCCTTAGCATAAGTAGAGGCCAAGATGATTAAATGGGAAACAGGCATGGGTGAAGATGTGGGACAAAGAAATTAGGATGATGGCTCTGGGATCTAGGTCTGAGTTAGAAGAACCAACATGGCTGCTGTGTTTGTCCTTTGGACACCCACCACTCCTGGTCTGAATCACTTCACTGAGTCAGTAGACAGGTTGAGTAGTGTATCGTTAGCACACACTGGTTAAACAGGCTCCCAGGTGGAATGAGCAGAATAAATACATCGCTGGCTTTGAGCTGGGGTGGAGGAAGAAGACTGAGGAATGTAGATGTAGATGTAGATGGTGGCTGGGGTGCCTCCCTCTCCCTGCACTAAAAACCGATAAATCCCAAAGACCTATAAACCATCTGAAAAAAAAAATTGAAGAACATTGTGATGACCTTTGACCTGGAAATGGAATAATTCCCCTCTAGGTGTCTTGGGAAGACTGTTAGGACTTCAGTTCGGGACATCTCTTCTGGTGTAGTCTAGTGAGGCTAGAGAATGAGGCTCTCTTTCATGGCAGAGGTCTGGAAGGCACTGTAGTATAGACAGAGGGAATGTCAACACAGAGCTAGGGACTGTTGTCTACCAATGGCCAGCGTCCATCCATCATCCCTGTCCCAGGGTCTCTCTTCTCAAGAGAGTGCAGGTCCCATGGGCGGAGGCTTTGTCATGCACACATAGAATGATGATGAGCTTGGCCAAGAGCTTGACCAAGTCAAGCTTGGGGAGCAGTCCTCTTCGCTAGACCAAGGAGGGAATCCCCTTTCTATTTATAGCTAAAGGTTTGGCTCGATAAAGCACCAAGACAGCACGCTGCGGTAAGAATGATTGCTCTATCAGTGACAGGCTCAGTTTCGTTCTTTATGCCACCCCACCTCACGTCTGCCATCATGTGACCCTAAGTTATTGAAGGCAAGTGACTCTATTGATTCAGTGGTCTGATTGAGCCACTTCATCAACTTAAAACATGTGGGAAGTGCCTGGGAAGACTCAACACTGTGGTTCTGGTGAGGTAGGAGAAATAGCTGAGGTAGCGAGTTTCTGGCTAAGGGTGGGAGGCCTTGGCCGACAGAAGTGAGCAGCGAAGGGTTCTGGGTGGTGCGTTTGTGTGTGTGTGTGTGTGTGTGTGTGTGTGTGTGTGTGTGTTCCAGAGGTCAATAGAGTATCTTACTGGGATCTGAGGCTTGTGTACTAGAGAAACTGGACACTGAGCCTCAGGGAACCGTCTGTATCCTCTTGCCCAGTGCAGGAATGGCCAGCAGCACGCCATACTTGGCTCTTTTACATGGGTGATGGGGATCAAACTCAGGTGCTCGTGCTCATGCAGCTAGCACTTCACCGATGGAGCCATCTCCGTAGCCTCACGGGTGCTCTGAATACCATCCAGAGGTATCTGGGTTTTTTAAAGAGCTCTTAAGATGCCTCACAGGCTTCTGAGGCTCAAATACAGCCATTATCCCTGGGAGCTTTGTTGATACTGTCCCTGGCTTATTTTTTCTTCCGTGGTCAGTTTTCTTTTCTTGACCCACCCATCACGAAACAGAGGTCAGAGCCGCATGACCTTTCCCTGGTGGAATGGACTGCTCATGGAGTCACGTGGCCAAGTTTGTATCGGGGGTCCACATTTGTTTCTTCCACTCTTTTAATCAGAATGCTCATTTAATTCTATCCCAGCACCTGTTCAGCAATTAACACCCTCCGATTTGCATCTTACCCTGACATTTGCTATCTTTCCAATTAGTTTTTATATCAGTATAATTAGGTAGGGTTATTACAGTGCGTCAGGCAGGGTCATGGTTATTCCCAAGCCTTTAAGCACTTTCCCAGATTTGTTTAGGGAAGCCACTAAGGGCAAACAGTGATTAGGATCACTGTTTTTCTTCTTCATTCAGATCAGGAGAAAACTGTTTCCCCATGCGGCTCATGAAAGATCAGGGAAATATGTCAACCTATAAGAATTAGAATTATGTAGTTCATGACTTTTGGGCAAATTTACAGAGGATTACGAGCAAGGTACATAAGGTGGCTGTACCGCTGGCATTTTCTATGCAGGGGCCAAGACAAGGTCTTCCCTTTACCTGCTTTGGGCACCAGGTACAAGGGCAGAAGGAAAATGTCAGGGCAAATAGAAACTTCTGAAGTCAACTTTTCAATGTGTGCACGCATAGACTTGTATAGGGGGTGTGGGGAGGAGAATAGATACTTCCTCCCTCATCAAGATGATTAAGAAAACACAATTTGGAAACGCAGCCAGTATCTATATGTTGGCTTAAGCTTGATTTTGTGATTTTTTTTTTTTCAAAACCACTTTGAGGGTACAGAAGAAACCAAACTCTAAATCTCAATCAATAAAAAGTCAAGTTAAGGGTAGTGGTTCTGGAGGGACCCATTGGTGCACCTACGGATCAGATCCTGGATACTGATCGATGCCTGGTACACTCAGTAGGTAACCCATAATATGGGTTGGAGGTAATGTGCAGAATGGAAGCTGATCTTGGAAAAGCTCAGATTGGAACTGAATTTCATCTAGGAACACATTGCCTTACAATGTGTCATAATGGGTATCATATTTCTCCTTAGGCCAATAGCAAATTTCAGGATTGTTCTCATGAGTATGAGTATGTGTCGGTCTTACAGAGTTGTGTAGGTCAGATTTCATTTCACACCACACTGAAGTTATGGAATTTTAAGAGTTGCTGATCACTGGAAACAATTGAGAACTCTGCAATTTTTTGGTGTATGTTTGGGAGACCCATCTCCTATTTCTGGGGTTCAAAGGCAAGAGGCTGATGAATCTAGAGATGTCATAGCCATGTCTGAGTCTGAGTCTGATACAGTTTGTTGGAGAAACAATGCCACAATTGATGGGGGATGTAATAATACCACGTTCCTTGGGGAGAGAATTTTACACTGTCTGATTTCGTATGGACAGGCTTTTCTTTTACCTGTGATTCAGGATTGCACAGACTCATCTTATAGTGGCTTGCCTTGATGTTTGTTTTTTTTTTTTTTTTAATTAATAGTGAGTAGAAATGTGATTTTTACATAGAGCATATTAGGAAACCCAGGGACTAAGAATGGCCCTGAACAGAGCACATCTGTTTATTATTTGTGTGTGTGTGTGTGTGTGTGTGTGTGTGTGTGTGTGTGTATGGGTGTCGGAAATGAGACATCCAAGTTCTGACCAGGACTGCTCCGAAAGCTCTTCGAGCTGAGAACGACAGGGAAGCGAGTAGTTGCTTGGAAAGAAAGGCAGATTTTAGACCCGAATGACACAGCAGATGCTTATTCCCCACCAGCTTGATGTTCCTTCCTCAACATGCTCAGGGTAGCCTAGACACTCAGCAGATATTACCTACAGCAGTATTAAAACCCTTGGGGAAGCTAGCAGGGACTCACAGGGGCAAAGTGGGTGAGAGAAGAAACATAGAGGGATGTGTCCAAATGTGGTCTGGTCTGGAAGAAAAGCTAAGAGGAAGATAGCCATCTTACCATCCACTGTGACCGCAGTGGTAGAAGCCAACAGGAACCCTCGTTATTAATGCGTCTTTACCCTGTCACGGGGACAGCATGTTTTGGGATGATATATTAGCCCAGTGTCTTTTGGGTCTTTGTTTCAACACCTCAGCAGTGATGTAAGTGGCTATCCAGGACTTCCTGGGCCCCTTCTTCATTTAATGTTCTCAACGCTTAAAAAATTATTTATTTTTTAATCATGTGTATGTCTGTGTGTCCGTGTGTGGGTGTGTGCATATGAGTGCAGTGAGTTCAGAGGCCAGAGGCATCAGATCCCCTGAAGTGGATTTATAAGAGGTTATAAACTACCAGATATGGGTGCTGGGAACTAAACTTGTGTCCTCTGAAAGTGTTCTTAACCAATAAGTCTTAACTTTTTTTTTTTTTTTTTTTTTTTGAGACAGGGTCTCACTGTGTAGCCTTCACTGGTCTAAAACTCAATATGTAGACGAGGCTGGCCTTAAACTCACAAAGGTTCACCTGCCTCTGCAGCCTGAGTTTCTGGATCAGACTTTAAAGAAAAAAATCAACCAATATGCTTGCTATTTCACTTACCCACTATTTTCCCTTCCTGACTCTCACTACTAAGCTATAGGGGATGCAGACGGGGTGGGGTTGAGGTAGCGGTACAGTGACTTTGGCTCAGTCCCAACATCTAAAACAGTGGCTCTCCACCTGTGGGTCATGACCCCCAAAGGACCATCAGAAAACACAGATGTTTACCTTACGATTTATAACAGTAGCAAATGTACAGTTATAAAGTATCAGTGAACATAATTTTCTGGCTGGGGATCACCACAACAGGAGGGAACTGTACTAAAGGGTCACAGGGTTAGGAAGGTTGAGATCTAGAATAAGATCTTTGACACAGTGTAGGTATCAGTGGACATCGGCCTAATGAGTAAACCACAGAACGCCAGTAACACGGAGCACCTATTCTCAGCAAAGACCAGAGGCAAGGGGCTATTCTGAGCACACAGCTTGATGGAGCAAGGAGGCAGGGACACTTCCTCTCATCTGTATGGTTCATCAGCAACACGTGCCAGGGATCTGGCAAGCACCCCAGATGTGGAAAATGTCTCAAAGACATAGTGTACATAGGGACATTAGGTCAGGAACAGAGAGGGTAGCTACGCCCATTGGTGGAAATGTCACAGCCCTGTCTTCTGACTTTTGGACCACTGCTTCATCTTTGTCTTAGGAGAGTTCAGCTGGGAACGGAAAGATGGTAGGAGAAGGGGCTTGGATCACATGCGATGCACAGAGCTAGAAGGAGAGAATGGGGGGAGAGGAGGACAGGGGGAGAGAGAATGAGCACAGTATGCATTAAACTTTTTTTTTTTTGAGACACTTTTATGCTGCCCAGTCTAGCTTCAAAACTCACTATATAGCCAGGGGTGACCCTGAATTTTTCTAATTCTCTTGTTTCCATTTCCCCAAGTGTTGGGATTACAAGAAAACACCAACCTACCTGTTTTATGCCATGCTGGGAATGGAACGGAGGGCTTCACACACACTAGGCAAGCACCCTGCCTGCTGAGCTACACCCCAAACTTTAGTCTTTTCACTTAAGGTTAAGGAAAGTTCCCCAGCTATTTTCAGTTAGTTATGTTTGGCTACATTTTTCTTTGTATCCCTTCAAATCTCTCTTTTCATATACATTAAAATGTTCCTTGCTGTAATGTTTCTAGTAATATTGATGTGAATTCAGGCACAACATATTTACCTCTACCGAAAAGCAGGTCAGCCTTGCATAGGAAAGGAAGTTTGGGGAGTTTATCTATGGCTTCTCCTCCCTCCAGTCCCAAACCCTGCCCACCTTAACTTCAAGTATAAAATTAAAGGCCCATTCTTTAACCAGAATCAGTGACCCAAGACCTCTAGGAAAATGATATGCTTGCAAAGATGTGGAAGAAGTAGAAAAATAAACAGGCACTGAGTTCCCTGCTCAGCCCGGACTCCGGCTTGCTAAGGTGATGAAGTTGCTTTCTTCGCTTGCCCTGTTCCTGAGGCTTTAGCTCCCTGGGGTTCTCTTTGGGCAGTTCCCACAGTAAGGTGAGATAAAATCTTCCCCCCCCACCAGGGCTTTGAGATGGATGATCCTTGCTAGGCATCTGTTAATCACTGATGTCACAAAGCTTTGGGCCATGTACGTGTCCCAGATAGAGGATAACACTTATCTTCAAGGAAAAAACAACAAACAAACAAACAAGAAAGAACCCAGCTCCCAAACTGTAAACAAATGTTCTTCCCTCTCAGAGATGGCTACTGTGCCGAGAGGGTCACACCAGGGCGGGACAAAAGCTGAACTTGGTTCTGGCAGGGGTCCTTTGAACGGATGGTGCTGTCTCAAGAGTTCTCCTGTCTCTGTTCACATAGTGTCAGTGGATGTGTTTGCCTTGGCATCGCTGCACGTGACATCAATCAGAGGAGTATCAGATCATTTTTTATTTATTTATTCATTTATGTACTATTTATTTACAGTCAGCAATGTCTATTTGTTTATTAATATTTATTATTGCCAATGTTCACAAATCCAAATGGTGAGAAGCGATCGGAAGAGATGTGCTTGGTAACTGTAATTATAGATGAGGACAGGCTGTCTGTCCTTCCTTCTTGCTTTGGCTTCCTTCCCTCCTTCTTTCTGTGTATGCTGACGTGTGTGTGCTCACATAGACACACATACAAGGCACATAGAAAGCAAAGCCAACCGGCTGGGATTATGCGTGGACCTGGAGGCGTGTGGAAGTTTCCGGAATCGGCAGGTAAATGCCCAGCGATGCCTGCTTGAGTCCACAACAGGATGCCTTTGCTATCTCGGCAGGCATCAGGGAGCGTGTTCTCGGCAGCGCTGTGCCCTCGGATCCGAAGAAGGCATTCCAAGATGTCATAAATAAATAAATAACATTCGCCGTTGTTTATAAATCAATTAATTTGTAAGTTGAAAGGTCACGCAAAATATTTAGAGCCCTTGGAGGCGGCTCTCAAGCGGCACCGCGGCAGGCAGCCCCGGGCAGCAGCTGTCAGAATCCCGCACCCCTCTCCTGCTCTCAGTCCCACGTCGCCGGGTATTTTCTGCAGGGAACGGGTGACCGCTTGATTAGTCGCTACTGGGTTTTGTTCAAGAGAGGGCTCTGCATGGTTGCATTTTAACACCTTCTCCACTAAGCAGGAGGCCAGCACAGGGTGCTAAATTCCTGTCTGTGGCTGTCTGTGAAATAAATCTGTGTTGTGCCGTTCCAAGCTGTCAGCAGTGGTTCGCCCTGATGGGCCCCTGAAAGAAGTTTCCTTTTGGTCTGTGAAACAGTGAGCAGCCACTAGGGAGCTGTCTTTAGCTCAGATTTCAGAGTTAGCTCATTAGACCAATAACAGTGGGCAACTCTCTTAAACAGAGTCACAAAGTTATATTAGAAGGGGGGGGGGAATTGCCACGGCCGTGCCGTGCCAATATTTGGTTTCTCTTCTCCAACCGCCTCCATCAGAGAGAGGAGGGCTTCATGACCTCAGGCTCCTTTTCCTTCTGGGTCACCCCACCTTGTTTTTTTTTTTTTTTTCCTTTCTGATGTGCAGCCTATCTCGGAGACACGTTTATTTGTGAAAAAGTATCTCTTCCCGTCCTAGTATCTCTGATGGGTTTTCTCCAGTTCTCCTTAACGGGAGTCTGAGCCAACAGCGTCTGCAGCCGAGGGCGTCCAGTGAGACCGTTGTTCCATGTTCTGGCTTCTCTCCTTGTTCTTCAAATGCATGTTTTCCCTCTTGGCTCGGGAAGTCAGTAATCTCCACAGATACTTAGGTGAGAGTCATGAAATGGACCCAGTAACTACCTAAATTTCTGAGCGGACAGCTTCTCTCCTCCACACTGAACTAGCTCAGCCCACCGACTTTCAAACAGTTTTGACTTTTCTACTCCCCTCTGCCCTAGCTGTTCTTGGCATCGTCACTAGATTGCATAAGACACCTCTTAGATCCTATTTGTGAAGAATCTCGGAAACTTTTAATTTAGGGGGCAGCCAGTGCCTCTCAGACAGCCGCAGCTGGCAGAGGCAGGACCTAGCTGCCTCAGCATCCAGGAAGCCAGCCTTTCACACTGCTCGCTCCTGATCCGGCAATGCCAATCATCCACACGGTTATTTCTGTGTTAAATGCTTCGAAATAAAATTTAAAAAGCTTTTTTTTTTTTTTTTTTTTTTTTTTTTTTATAAATAAATTTTAAAATTTTTTTTTTTTTTTTTTTTTTTTTTTTTGGCCGATGGTACTAAGTACGTGCTTGCTTTATGACTCGCATGGTTATTTATCACTGTGACGTGTGATCTGATTTGTGTCTGGTAATGCTAGTTTTACGGTTCTGAATAGATCTGCCTCAAGAATTCCCGGGTGCTTTCTTGTACAGCACACTGAATACGTTCATACTTGGCTTCAGCTCAAAGGTGATTTTATTCTTTGTGAAAAAACAACAACAACAACAACAACAACAACAACAAAAACACCCCACAACTTGGGTAAACTACGTTGAGCCATTGTGAAGAACTCAAGGAACAGAAAAGGAAGCGCAAAATGCTTTTTCCTTCTTTTATGACAAATTCAAACTCCCACTTCATTTTTTTTCCTTCTCTCTTCTTTTGCTTTCACTCATGGATAACTTAAAAATGGCTCAAGTTGAAATTTTCCATGTGTCCAGAGAAAGCTCCTGGGGTTTCTGAGGATATGTAGGCAGGAAGCACTTCAGAGTATGTAAGCAATCCAAAAATTGTTTTCAGTTTTTAAGCATGCTATATTAAAAAAAAAATCACAAGCATTTTGGTCTAAAAGGTTTGGATCTACAACTTCATGCTTTTAATTTTTCTCATTTATAATTGATTTTGGGGGGGTTGAAAAATCGGACACAGACTAGCTGGGTTATCCTAGGGGTGGCCAATAAACTATGCATTTTCATATAGAATAACTCCCCACATCCTTCTTGTTTTAGTTTTAGTTTTAGTTTCTGAGAAAACAAATGTCTCAGGGTAGGAAGAGCACAGATGATAAAATGTTGATTTAATATTGGCATTAAAATTTTATACACTTGTAGAAAAAAAATAGTGAGTGTCAAATTATATCCTAATTATACTTACTTGATTCTTTGAATAAAATGTTTGTCTATGCGTTCATTAGTCTCAGTGTTTTGCTGGCTAACATGTAGGCTGATGGCCTGGATGCTTCAAGATGTCTCCAGTGGCTCCTGGTTTATCTCACAGCGGCATCAGCAGACTGGCTTTCTGCTGTTGATCAGTTGCTGGAACATACATTGAATGGCCATGGAACATGACCTTTCTAGGCCCTTCTCAGCTGGCACTTTCACAGTGGTAAGGGTAGAGACCGTTTTTGCAGTACTGTTGCTCAAATACAGAAAGAGAAGGGCATCGAGGGGAATCTAGCAACTGGAGGGAGGAAATGCACGCCCAGCCACGTTAGGGACCTCGTGATTTTCCACAGAGTTCTTGAGCTTAGAAACTAGGGGGAGGAGAGTGTGCTGTAAATACTACTTGGTAAAAATAGACCCGCACCCGGGTGTCACTTCAGTCCATCTTGTGTGCTATTGGTGAAAGCTAACAGTGACCTCGAAGATCTCCCAGGCCCTGCTGGTCAGGATGATTACATTGGAATTGGGGACAGAGTGTCCCAAGTGCATTCAAATATTAGCCTGTGTGAACAGCCCAAATGTAGGGCGTTTGAAACTGTTTCACGTGGAAACTATGCAGCCATGTCTTCCATCGCAGGAAAAACTGCTGAGATATATGGTGAGATTATTATTTCTTATTTATTATTATTACTACTATTGAGATCTGAGAGGTTTATTTTTCAAGTTATACAAGGCGAGGCTTGAGCCTGCGGTGTGTGTGTCTGTGCATACTCTTGATGAAAGTGTAAGAGTATGGGAAAGTGATGATTTTTTTAAAGGGGGTCCAAGATTTGTGTGAGATCCGGGGTCCCGGTGCAGCCGCAGCATTTGGCCATGCTCTCACTCTGTGGCTCCTTGGTGTGCTGTCCTGTTGTGTCTTAGGCATTTCTGGAGCCCGAGGCGCTTCAGACTTGGGCTTGTGTTTACTTGTGTCTCAGTTGCCTTCCACCTCTTGACACACCTGCTCTGAGTTTATGCACGTTTTAAACTTTGTTTTATAAATTAGCTCTGGATTAGATAGTTGCCAACAGTCAACCCCAAGAAAGCGGAGAGCAAACCACGTCCAAGGGTGTGAGGCCAGGCAGGGAAGCAAATATCCCTGGCTTCCCATAGGAATGGAGAGGGAAATGAACAGAGGCTGCAAGAGGCCACAAGGCCCTGGGCTTCATTCAAGGTCATGGGCCTTGAAGAAAGTCAAGGCAGAAGACGGGACACAGCCTGGCGACACTCATGAGCACTGCCACACCTGATATGTTTGCCCCAGTAACACATCAGGGCAGAGGCACTGGAGATGTAGCTCAGTTGAGAAGATACTTGCCTAGCCTGCACAGAGCCCTGGCTTCCGTCCGGACCTCGAAGAAAGCCGAGTGTGCTAGTGCACCCCTGGAATCGCAGCACTCAGAATGTGGAGAGGGGACCAGAAGTTCAAGGCTGTCCTCAGCTACATAGTGAGTTCATGGTCAGCCTGGGCTAGGTGAGACTCTATCTCAACAATGGAACAAACAACAAAATAAAACATTAAAATGTGTGGGAGAAGCAGCGTCTAGCTCGAAGGAGAAACCTTCACTGAAAAGGCAGGGTTTCAAAGGGCCAGGAAGAGGCCATAGATCTCTCTGGTATTTCACTCCTGGTGGAGACTATTTCTTAAGGCAATTGGTGTTTTCATGTTATGGTGCCTTCAGGAACCTGCTTTTTTAAGGGGGAAAAAATCCAGCCTCTTCATCCATCTCATGAGGAAACAGGCATCTCTTTAGGAAGAAGCACTGATCTCCTTTCACGCTCAGGTGAAGAGACAGAACTTTCTGATAGTGACAGCGTCAGACTGAGGAGAAGAATGTGTACACCTAGTGGAGCTGGCATTCTTCCCTCTGCACAGTCCCATGACCTCCGAAGGGAAAAGAAATGACTGGTCCTGAGTAGCCGTGATGCAAAAGTTAGAATTCTCCCAATGTCTCAGAACAAGGACAGTAGGGGACTTGGCTGAATGCCCCGCTCCACAAATGCCAACGCCAGCCTTGCAAGTGGGCTTCTGAGTTTTGTGTTTAAAGAACTCCCGCTGAACCCTGGCGAGGAGCTGGGATCACAGAAATGTGACGAAGTAGCCTTGCAGTGTGGTTTTTCTCATCAGAAAGCCTATGGGAGGTTGTCCAGTTTAGCATAGCCCACAGGGAGTAATGCAGCCGGGAAAGGCTCTGCTCGGGCTGGGTGGGGTGTGGTGGTGCACACTTTCAATCCCCCAGCACTTGGGAGGCAGAGGCGGGAGGATCTCTGTGAGTCTGAGGCCAGCTTGGTCTACAAAGTGAGTCCAGGACAACCAGGGCTCTGTTACACAGAGAAACCCTGTCTCAGAATAAAAACAAAACAATACAAGACAAAACAACCCACTTTAGTAAAAGCGCTTGTTTCTTCTGGAGGACAGCAAAGGCCTGAGTAAATTCGATGATGCGCAGGATGGCAAGTAAGCAAATGGCCGTATGGGGATAGGACACACTTTTATCCAGCTACTTAGAAGAGTTGAGGAAGCCATGCATGGTGACCCATGTCTAAAACCCCAGAACCCATGAGGCTGTGACAAAAGGATCATATTTTGAAGCCAAGCTGGGCTACACAGTGAGACCATGTCTCAACCTAATGAAGCCAAACCAAACTAAACCAGGACTGTAGAGGCTGCCTGTAAGCATGGAAAATGTATGGTTAAAATTTTTTTACACAAAGTGTTAATTTCTACGGGTTTGGATGTCTTTTATCCAAACTGTATGGGACCTAGGGATGTTTCAGATTTCAGAGTGTTTTAGATCCTGGGACATTTGCGTAGCATTTACTCAGTTGAGTGTTCCTAATCTCAAAATCGGGAGATGCTCTTCACCCCACACTTTTTCAAGGGGTGTCATGCTATTGATAGAAACAGTTGCAGGTTTTGGAGCATTATTGTGTTCAGGTTTGTGGCTTTGCGATGCCCAGACCATACTGTAAAAAGTGACCGCACGTGCGTGTGCAGGAAAGAGAGGAAGTAAATAATCTGTGCTCTGAGTGCTGCGCTCACGGCCCCGACTCTTTCCCCATTGTTGACATGCTTATCAGTAACATTTCAAAGACAAGCACCCGAGCCAGCTTCCTGATGACTTGTCTTCCCACATTTTAACCCTTAAAAATATCCGACCCTCAGTGTGTGTGCTGAAAAAGTGGGGTACCTGGGTTCAGGTGGGTGAGTGTGTGCACACGTGGAGGTCAGAAAATGACCTTGGGTGTCTTTACCTTCTACCTTCTTTAAGACAGTGTCTTCAGACCTTCTAGGGGGTTCTCTCTTGCCACCTCCCCTCTCCTCGTAGGAGCGATGGGTTTATAGACGCGTGCTATAGCTCTGTCTTTATATGGGTTCTGGGGACTCGAACTCAGGTCTTCATGCTTGCACACCAAGCGCTTTATCCGCTGAGCCATCTCCCAGTCTAGCACATTTTGATTTTATTCCTACTCTGGATTTGTGTTGGGCCAATCCAGAATACTTCACTCTTTGGGAACACGGGTCTTTATTCTGCCGAAAGGAAATCTTATTGTGTTGGAGGGGAAAATGAAAACATCAGTGGGAACATGCCTGATGGAGGTCCTGACCCATTTTTTAAATGGTCACTAAACGGTAAGGAGTTGTGAGGGAGTTGAACTCGGGAGTAACAGCTTCAAAGCATACATCCTTCTTGGTAGCTTTTCCTACTGAAGAGAAGCGCACATTAAGGAAACCCAACACACCCTCTCTTGTAATAGAGTTGTTGCCATGGACATCAGTATAGAAAACACGCTCATAAACAGCAGCCCAGCTGTTCCCTCCCATCCACGGAGCTCTACAGCAGTGCCGCACAGGACCTGACAGAAGACAAGGAAGGCACGCACTTTTGTCTGATTTCTGCTACTGAACTTATGTTGCTGGGCAGGTGGTTCTTCTCTGTGCCTCAATTATAGTGTTCGTGTCTCTTGTCTACCTCAAAGGAATACTGCCAGCCTCCTGGGACTATTGTGTACGGATCCCATTATTTCAGATAAACAAAGAGCTTTGTGATAATTCTGTTTACCCTTTACAAAGTGTCTGTATTTTGGGATGAGCTGAGACTCATTTGAACTATGATATTCATCTCATAGCCCTAGCTGTGAAGTTGCCATTTGGAATGGCAGCAGTTTAGGAGATGGTTGTTTTGAAAAACCACGTTCGAGAAGAATGGTTTTGTATACAACCCTTTATTGGAGACCATGTTGATTCTAGCCTTGTCTCAAGTTCAAGCAAAAATTTCCCTGAGTACAAATTAGTAGTTGGGCATTAACACAGATCATGATAACCCTTTTCTACGCCCTTTATTTTTTCTTGCAGTACTTGTATCAAATGTAAATAGTTTAGGGAGCAATTATTCTAGGAAAAGCCAGTATGCAAAGTATTTTTGCTCCAAGAGATAGCTCTGGATGGCCTTGAATTTGGTATACAGCCCAAGGCTTGCCTGGAACTGGCTATCCTCCCCCCTCTGCCTTCTAAATTGGGATTATAGGCATGTGCCACCAAGCCTGGCTGGAATCAGAATGGTAACAAACTACCTGTGGCTTCCATTTGAAGTGGTTTTTAATCAATTTTTAGAAAACATGTCAGTGTGTGCTAGGGCTGTTGGGCATGGGGAAAAATACTATTTCAGCTACTAAGTGATGGTTAACAGTGAAAGACCTTGGCACAGTGGGAGGAAAACGTCTCTCCTAATGAGATGGAAAACACAGATGAGGGTGTTTCAGAGACAAAGACCTTTGGTATACATGGTTCCCAGTCCCCAGAGAGCGCAAGCACTTGCTGGCAAGAGAGAGCACTTGGGTTAATCCTTAATTGTTCTCTTGGTGCTTCACCAGAGAGATGATGTCGTGGTTCAGATCAGAAGATTCAAGCATTAGCGACAGGGAGGCTCAACAGCCTTTGCCGGCTTGGGTGGGGCTCCTACCGAACCCAGCAGTATGCAAGAGGGCTGTTGCTTGCCCACCTGCTGAAACAGCGCAGTGTTCTCAGGCCTGCCTGGTGTGGACCTTGAAGGCTTTTCAGCCACGTTGAACCACACAGTGCTAGGGTGCGTCTTGACGTGTTTTCCTGGGCCAGAGAGTGTGGTGTGGCTCAGGGACCCCCTCCTGTTGGGGCCCCTCACAAAAGCCGGTGGTGGGCTCCACCCCCTTGACAGGGGATCTCCTTCCTGAAGCTAGAGAGCACAGTTGAGTTAGCTGCTGCTTAAAATGTAGCAAAGTAGCTATAAGAAGCTATGGATCTTCCCCTTCGTGGAGACGGTTCGGAGAACAAAATAAAGGAAGAGCCATAGAAGAAATTCTAAAATTTCTGGGCTCCCAGAAAAAAATGACTCAGCTGTATTCATGACCCAGAGTTAGGGCAGAAGTTGTTGAGACATCGGGGTCCTTTTCCAAAGGGCTGCAAATCTCTGGCTCCAGGGCCCAAGGTTAAACTGCCTCACTCAGGTGTTGCGGCCAGTCTTAGCCAAACCTTCCCAAATACTTTACAGGTTCCCAGAGATCCACAAGACCTCTAGGGCAGGACAGAAGCAATTCAGGATAGTCTTTTGCGGGTGCAAGTGGGATCATGCGCGCCCCACCCCCCTGGAGCTACCCAGGGGATTATTCTACAGGATTCCCCACTTGGAAAACCAGACGTGGCTGGGGCCCTCCCTCAGATGAGAGCGGCCTATGAACTGTATGGAGCCACTTGCTCGTCTGCCCCAAACTGGCTCTACTGGCGAGCTGCTGCACCGACTGCGGAGGATGCTCAGCACCCCAAGGGGAGAGGCGCAGCCGGGAAGAATAGAGCCCATTATTACCCTCATTATTTATTTCTCACCCAGCTCTGCAGAGCCTGTGAGGAAAAGGAGTCTAATTCCCTTCGCATTTCGATCCTGCAATATTTACTCCAAGCCAGAGCCTCTGACTACTAATATTCTCTCTGAGGAACAGAGCTGGCTTTGAGGCCCGGGCCGTGGGGACACAGAGCACAAAGGGCAAAGGAGAGAGAGAGAGGGAAGAAGTGGTCAGGCCTGAGCCTTCCTGGAAGAAGCGGGTAATTTACACACCTCTCCTAACGCGAAGCACATGTTGTACTTGCTAGCCTGGTGCTGTCTGCCTCACAGTAGGCCTGCTGGGCGCGTGTCAGCACTGTTAACAATGACAAAATAGTAGCTCATCAATAATTCCCCCCCACGCACCCTAATTCAAGAATAGAGAGTTCAAATCAAGCTCAACTCCCCCTATAGCCTGAACCTCTGCAAACATCTGCCCAGCCCCAGCCTCAGACTCCAGGTCCAAAGATCAGCCGGGCAGTGGGAAGCTGGCTCAGGCTGGGCTTCCCATTCAGTAGGCAGGCAGAAGGCCCAGGAGCCTTTTTTTTTTCTTTTAAAACAACTTCCTTCTCTTTATCTTTGCTTATATTGGGTGATACAGTGGTCCTTCTGATTCTTCTGATTATGAGTCCCCTCCCAAAGGTTTACACTACCTTAATCACCCTTCTCATTTCTGGTGGTCTCTCAAGTGCATGCATGTACACAGTTTCAGTAGGAGGCTGACTGGAGAGTGGGGACGAAAACTAAAAATAAATAGCTTTTTCTTTCTTCCTTCCTTCCTTCCTTCCTTCCTTCCTTCCTTTCTCTCTCTCTCTCTCTCTCTCTCTCTCTCTCTCTCTCTCTCTTCTTTTTTGAGCCAGTGTCTTAAATATCTCAGGTTGGACTTCAACAAACTGTATAGCCTTGGATCAGCCAGATACTCTGATCTTCCTGCCTCCTCCTCTGAAGTGCTGGAATTATAGGCATGCTCCATCATACCCATTTTATGCAGTGTTGGGGATTACGTCCAGGGCTTCAGCTATGCAAGGCAAACGCTCTACCAACCAAGCCACTTCCCCAGCTCTGAGCAGCTCTTCCAAAAAAAATTTTTTATTACATCTATCTATCTATCTATCTATCTATCTATCTATCTATCTAGGGGCATATGTCTCATCAAACATGTGGAAATTGGAGAAGGAAGGTGGTTCTCTCCTTCCACCATGTGTGGTCCTAAGGATTGAGTTCAGGTCATATGGCTTGGTGGCAAGTGTCTTTATCCATGGAGCCATCTCACTGGTCCATGGTCAATCTTCCTCCTTCTATATAATTAAGCTTACTTAAAAAAAAAAAGTGTGTTCCATGTTTAACAGAGAAGGGTGAAAGTGATCCCCCTGATAGAATTAACCACTCATAATAGCTGGTAAATACATAGAGATCTATTCAGCTAGATCCTTGCTAGCTCCTTCCGTTGGCCTTACCTCCTCTCTCATACAGCTCTACTTTTTCTTTTCTCCGAATATTTTTGAAAGGTTAGAACCAGCCCTCCAAGCCGTGGCCCACGTGTTCCCTCCCTCCCCTTCCAGGCCTGAATGGATGGCTTGTTGGAAGTGTCCTCTTAGAAGGTCGAGCTTGCCTCTGCTAAGCCCAGCACCCAACAGTGCACACGCGTCAGGCACCATTCAGGCTGTGGCTCAGCGCTCCTTTCCAGCTCCGCTGGATGCCATATGGTTACTTCTCATGCTGGAAGTCACATCTAGAGACAGCATCCTCTCCGAAGTAAACGCCGGTGCTGAGTGCTTAGGGTTGAGGTGTGTCCCAATGTCCAGTCTTCTCATCTTTCAATTCGTGCCTCATGTTCTACTGCATGACCAAATGGTGGCCTAACCATACGATATTGATTTTCCTTTATTTATTGGACCAGCCCCCAGCTGGCATTTTTTACGGTTGTGTCCTGCCTGTTGATTGTTTTTGGCTAAAGAACAAATGCCTGGCTAGTGTCCACGGGAAAGAGCAATTTGCAAATTTCTTTTATCCTTTTGTTGGTATTTCAGTTCCAAGGGCTCGTTAGTTTGCTTAACTAATGCTTTATCCCCCAATCCCAGTGTTCCCTTGCCACAGTGTCATCTGGGCCTGACTCCCCGGTGTGACATTCAAGATTGCTAGAACATACACATCCTTATGAAATACTACCAGCTCCTAATAAGGGGTGACAGAACCGAGGTACAGCCAGTTGATTAAAGGAACAAATGAACAGTACGTTTATTTATGTGTCGACAGAGGCTGCTTACCGAGTTTGACTTATTTTTCTCACGCCGTTTGCTCTCCATGCTGGTACATACTGCTGCTGCTGCCTTTCTGGCTATAAGAGAGGAGATCAGAGGGGCCAAGTCTGTCCATCTTTCTAAGACTCAGGGCTACACCATAGATATACCCATGCCTCATCAGTGAACCAGTCAGCACACAACCTGTTTGCCCCCTAAGGACAGACATCCAGGCCAGTCTCAAAGCCGCATTATAGTTTGAGAGTGAGGTCTCAAAACGTCAGATTCTCATGTACTATAGCTTAGAAGTACAAGGACCCTAGAAATATCCTGGGACGATGGCCTTGGGGTCTGTGCAGCGTTCCTAGCTGGTATGGGTGGTATGCCCAGCGTGGCGGGCAGCCATATTGGTTGCAGTTTGCCGATTTGCCCGCAGTTAGTTCTGAGATTGTGAACTAGGGAAATAGCATGTCAGAGATTTTTGCTTGGATGTCTGATCTGAACCGAGCAGGGCTTTGAGGCACACAGGTAAGACTGGACTGGTTCAGTGAGTTGGGTGGGCAGTGAAGAAAAGGGGAGTACCAGGATGGTTGAGATATGGAAGGGGGTGCTCTCAGTTCAAACTGTCAAAGACCTGAAAGGTCTACGGAGTGTGACAGGAAAAAGACGGGAGGGAGAGAGGGAGGTGTCCTGGAAAAGAGTGTGAAGATGCCAGAGGCAAAGAGAGAGGAGAGGAAGCTGAGACCTAGAGTCAGAACATGAAGGAATGCATGTGTGTATGTGTGCAGGTGTATACGTGACCTAGACATAACAAGACTGCAGAAGAGTAAAAAGAAAGGGGCAGAAGTTGAGTCTAGTGGGGTGGGGGGTCCATGGAGTTAGGGGTATATCAGGGGTGGGAGGTTTGTGGGAGTTGGGGTATGTTGGGGGGTGGGAGGCACATGGGGGGCAGGTGAGGGGTTGAGGTGTGCCAGAGGTGGGCGGTTTATGGGGGGTTGGGCATGGGGGGGTTTAGGGTGGAGGTGGAGGAGAGGGGGAGCTCTCCTTATGGGAAACAAATAGTCTCACAGTCAGTGAAAGATTTTGTAAGACAAGCTGTGTTTATTAACTAACTGCAGACACTGAGGCCGGAAGCAATGAAATGTGTTTTTTATCTGATGAGTTTGAAAAATGTATCACTTACTTATATTTTTGTCGGCACCCAAATCCATGCGGTGAGGAACCAAACTGACATGCAAAGGTATCCTGAGGAGAAGGCAAAAAAGAAACACAAATGATTTGGGGAACACGTTGACTTTTCTTTTCCATGTCAGAGACAGTTTGGTAACAGTTTGGTTTTGAGGCCCTTGCTTCATTTTTGCTTTCCCTTGGGCCTGTTGGGTGTTGTCGGCTTGCCTTGTCTATTGGTACCGTCTGTTGACAGCTGAGCAAGAGTGTATCCTCTCACTTGGGTAACACTGAGCTGATTTACTCTGGATACTAAATATCTTTCCTGAGATGGGTAGCCCCCAACAGCAACCGCAACCTTCAGTTTTCTTGAAAAGTTTTTTTTTTTTCTTTCCCTTCTGCCACTATGAGTCACCCGGTGGCTCTGTTACACAGGGTTTCCTCTGTTTGTTCAGAAAGAGACTCGGATGAGTGTATTTTCTGTATTGTGAAATCTGAACTCATCTGCTCTCTGGTGACGAGATATCAATCTTTTGTGTAATGCCAGGTTCTGTGCGTAATTGCCCTCTTGTAATGTGTTATCCCTGAAATGATAATTTGAGTTATTTCTTTGTTAACCTTTACACAGCCAATAACAAATTAAACATCATTATCTGAGTTTAGAATAGGCTGTAAATCTCTAAGCCCTGGTAATACTCAGACGCTTACAACCAGGGAGTCATAAAATGACATTAAATGACACTTTGAAACACACCCCAGAAGTGCCACAAATAAATGGGTAGAACAGCTCCAACGGAAGTTCCTGGGGATGCTCCTGCTGAATGGCAACACAGATGCCATTGAAGATGCTGATTCTGCTCTAACCTGGAACTACATAAAGACGCTTTCTAGAATCTTCTTGCTGCTCCCATGTCCTCAGAAACTGGGCATCTCTCTTTCTCTCTCTGTCTCTCTGTCTCCCTCTCTCCCTCCTTCTTCCTTCCCCCCTCCCACCGTGTGTGTGCTCTGTGTGCTTCAAAATCACCCCAGAGAACTCACAATTACCTCTGCTTGCCTGTTTTTGGTGTTTTGGGTTTTTTCCCCCCTCACACTTTGCCTGAACCACCCATTTGGATATTCACTGTCTCTATCTGACATCGCAGTCCTATCACCCTGGTGGTAACGGAGGCACTATAGCGAGTGGGCTTGTGTCTCGCCCGTGTTTCACAGAGTAGATGTCCTACAGTCTGGTGACAGTGGTGAGGAGAAATGAACAAGAAGGCACACATGCCCCCACGGCTACTATTTTGTTATCGTGACCCAAACAGCTGAGAGGAAAACTTGAAGGAGTAGGGATTGATTTCAGTTCATGGCTTCAGAGGTATCCGTCTATCATGGCATAGAGGGTATGGAGGACCAAGACAGCTCACATCATATGAGGCAGAAAGCCAAGATGCCAGACAAGGTACAACCCAAAAATATATACCCCCAGAGACCTACTTCCTCCAGTGAGGCCCTACCTCCTATTTTCACCACCTCTCATACCGTCTCATTAGGAATCCATCAAAGCATCAATCTGTTCATTAGCTCATGATCTGATAGTTTCTGATAGATAGAAACCTCATGCCAGACACACTCAGAAGTATGTGTTGCCAGTCTCCTGGGCAATTCTCCGTCCAGTCAAGTTGACCTTTAAGATTCACCGTCATAGCAGAGGACTGGGCTGTAATTCCCTGCACCCAGGTGGTGGCTCACACCCGTCTGTAACTCCACATCTAGGGGACCTGATACCTTCTTCTGGACTCCACAGGTACCAGGCACAGTCATGATGTACAGACATGCATGTAGGCAAAGCACTATGAAGATAATTTTTTTAAAGAATGATCAGCTATCACTTTTTTTTGGCACAAGTGTTATAAGTTTATTTGAAAACCAGCTTTGTGGAATCACAGTACATTTGAGATGAGGACCCGAGATAAAGCGGCTTCCTCAGCACAGTAAGACCCCAGACTCACAGGCTCCTGTTTGAAAGCTCTCCCTACTATGCACACCCCTTGTCGGACTGAGAGGGTAGAACTGGTCTGTTTGATAAGATTTTTTTTTTTAAGATTACATAAACACTGGTGATAATCTAAGAGGATCATCGTCACTCACCCACCTCCTCAGAGCGCAAAGCCACAGCACAAGCCGACACAAGTTTAAGCCTAGGATGGGCAGGGGGGTGTGGGCCGCACCCTTTAACATCCAAGTTCAGCTTCCACTGATTCTAAGGATCTTGTGGTTAGCTATCCTTGCCTACATTTTCTGAACTTCTCACAGCGCCACGTCTTTGCTCACAGCCAAAGAAGACATCTTTAGTTTCTTCCAGCTAAGCTCTGTTTACAGTTTCTGCTTCTTGAGGTTTAGTCTACAGTGCAGTGTTTTCACAGAAATTCTGGCATGAGCTAACATTTTCATCCTGGTGTTGTATACAGTGTTCTCTCACAATTTAAAACATTCCCAGTTTAGGGGCTGGAGAAGTGGCTCAGCAGTTACAAGCATTGGCTGCTCTTCCAGAGGACCCAGGTTCAACTCCCAACACCTCCGGGTCAGCTCACAACCATTTGTATCTCCAGTCCCAGGAGACTTGGTTCCCACGTCTGGCCTCCGAGGGCATCAGGCATGCCTGTGGTACATAGATATACATGCAGGCAAGAGACCCATAGGTACAGAATATTTAAATAAAACAAAACAAAACAATCCCCCCTAACTTTAGCTGCGGTTAAAGCCCCAGCATTCCTTGTTCCCAATAACATGGGCGCTTCTGTCTTCCTCCTCTTCTCCTGTGTCCACGATGGGAATGCCACTAGTTTATATTAAAATTATTTATTTACATCTGTTTGCTAGTTCTACTTAGTTACAGAATGATTCTCAGCTTTTCACCCCATTAACGCCATTCTTCTCTCTGTAGGTTTGTTTCACGTCTGGTTTCCTTCATTGGATTATTAGTTCTTCTTCTTTCCTAATCAAAGAAATAATTTTGAGCTATACATTTTCCCGTCTGTGCAGCTTTGGCCATAAGTGCCCGTCAATTATATTTCTAGTTGTGATTTGTTTATAAGAACTTGAACTGGAATTTTGATTACTCAGTGCTTTAACAGACAATTAAATTGGTAACTCAATTTGTTGAAATTTAAAGCTATTTTAAATTATCACATTCTGGTTAAAAATGTGGTTTGGATAATTTATTATTATTATTATTTTTGGAACTTGAAAAATATATATCAAAATTGAAAAAAATCCTTTAAAAAACCCACTCCAGTGTTGTTTTGCTTTTGTTATCTTGTTTATTATCAGTTCTGTGGGTTCTGCTTAATTTTCACATTAAACTCCATAATCCTTCATATATATTTTTATTTCTAATATTTTATCTGATGGTTCATTAAAAATGGTTTTATGGAGTATAGTTTATGTGCAACAAAATCCACCCATTTTCAGAGTATGATTCAAAGGCTTTTAATCGATTAATAGGGACAGGCCATCTGAGTGTTCCCATAACTAGCACACACTTGAGACTAGGGGTATAGATTAGTTGGTAGCTGGTGACATAGATTAGTTACCTAGCATGCAAACCTCTACCGTGAGTTCAGTCCCTAGCATCACATATTCTGGTTATGATGGATCAAGTCCATAATCCTGCCACTCAGGTGCTGGAGGCAGGAGAACCAGAAGTTGAAAGTTATCCTTGACGACGGATTAAGTTCAAGAGTAGCCTAAGTGACATAAGACTCAGTCTCAAAGAAACAAATAACAAAATAAATAGCATATAGTTTTGTATGATTTTTATCCAATGTGAATATTCACTTTCTTTTAATAAAAGTCTAAATTATTACATTTATTGTTAAAGCTGGCACTTTTGATGCCTAATTTATTGCCTTGTTCTATTTTTATTGTTTACTAAAAAATCCCATGCCTTTTTTGGGTACAGGCATTATTATTGCTTTTAATTTAAAATATTTTTGGAATGTATAGATCTTCTTTTAAATTATCAGTTAAGATTTAAAGAAAATGTTTCTTAGCTTACATTGCCACTCATTAGTGAAACAACATCTTTCCTATTATTGGACAAAGTTTGGCTTCATGTCATCCCTTTTCAATCTTTTGCTGTTGCTTCAAAGGCCTGTTACAGCAATGCATTCACCTCCTATATTCACATTAATGGAATTTCACCCTATGCCTTGTCTTTGAGTGATTTTTAATATTAATGTTTAGGTCTTGTAGCTGTATTTGTAGTATTACGCTCACTCTGTTTTAATTGATCTCATTCTCCTTCGTTTGTCCCTTTGGGTTACAACACCTGCACATTTGAGGTTTTCATTCCCCTTCGTTTTGCTAGAATTGGATTCCATCTCCCATAATCATATCAAGAAGGGTACATAGGTGATATATCTTCTGAAACTGGCCATCTAAGAGTCTTTTCTGAGGTCTCCACTTACCCAATATCAGCCATAAAACTTGTGGGTCATTACCCTTTTCTACTTAAAACTATTTAGAGAAAGTGTATTCTAGTATTTAATGTGAAGCAGAAAACTCTATTAGTGCTTTGACTTCTATTTCATTGATGATTCCTGGAACACAATGATTTAGTACCAGAACGTATCTCATTAACTCAGAAGGGTATTCCCTGGACGTTTCTTATGTTTCTTCTATTGTAGTTTTCTGCTCCCCTCCCCTTCTGTGTTTTAGGGGAGCAGGTCAAGCTTGTGTTTCTCGTGGAGTTTGCAGGTTCCTTGTCAGTTGCTGGGCAGAGAATGTACCAGAAGGTAGCTTGGGAGAGAGCATCACAGAAGCACAGCAGGGACAATGGTTCAGGTGGTTTGTACAGGAATGCAGAAAACAAACGATTATAGCTCCTAATGAACTGGCCAAGTGGGAAGAAGGAGAGAGACATTTTAGAAGCAGTCTTTGGGATTATAGTGAGCTTGCTTTTTCCCTTCCTTCCTTCCTTCCTTTCTTCCTTCCTTCTTTCCTTTCTTCCTTCCCTTCTTTATTTCTCTAGGTCTTGAGGTGAGAAAGTAAAGGAGGAGACCTGAGAGTTGCTAGCAAGAGGTCATTATGAACCGGAAGTCTGCTAACAACTGAGCAGATCTATAGGGCGAAAGGAATCCTATCTGGTATATTTTTGTGAGTGGAACAAAACCCCCGAGGAAGTTGATTTGAAAAAAGGAAAGGCTTTTTAGCTTACAGCCGTGAAGGCCTCGGTCCATGGTCTGCTGGCTCTTTCGCTTTAAGGCTGTGGTGAAGTTGAGTGACATGGCAGTTTGCAATGGTGGAGCAAGGCTGCTCACCTCACAGTGGCCAGGAAGCAGAGAGAACCCGAGGAAGGGCCTGGGGACAAGATATACACCTCAAAGATCCACCCTCTCCCTCCCTGCCACTTACTCAACTAGATTTCACTTCCTAGTTCTCTCCTGATAATGTTGTCAGATTGTATGAGTCTGGGTTAGATAAGAGTCCTCAAGACCCAGTCACTTCCCTAAAAATCCACCTTTGAATATTGTCTTAGGGACTGAGACTTCAGCATATAAGCCTTGGGAAGATGTTTCATACCCAAACCACAATGATTTGGCTTCCAAAAAGCGCTTAAAATGTACACAGTAAGGGCTCATTCGAGTCTTGAACCCTGGCTACTTGGCCATACAGGCAAAAATAAGAGGTAAAAAGGCTAGGTCCTTCTGTGATTTGCTTGAAGGCCCCAGTTTGTTAGTGGCAGAAACATGACAGTCTTCTGTGTTTTGGTACAGAGAGAGGGCTTTCTGCCTGCCCCAGATATTAAAAAGTCTTAGGTGTTTCAAACTGTGAACCCACAGAAGGTGAGGGGAGCAGCTGGCTGTCATGCCCCTGTCCTCATGATCTCCACATCGCCCAGCACAGCTCCCCTGTGCCAAAAATATCTTTACAATTCATAAAAAACATGAGATTTCTATCGAGAGGAATTCGTGCTAAACAAGGAAGGTGGACAACCATCTCAGACCTCCGCAGTGCCGCTGGCCTTCGGGTGAGATGGGTCAGTGTACAGAGGTCACCGGTGTCTTCTTCCTGTCCTCCCTTGATCTAGATTCTGGCTGAGCGCCGCACCAAGGGGAGGCAGAGTGACAGCTGGGAGACAGGCTGTACGGTTCGCAGTTCAGCTCCACTGAACTGGGAGCTCAGAAGAGGTGCCACTCGTGGGCTGGACCCAGCACCAGCCTAGATCTGCCCCTCTCCTCTCTTGCCATGCCCATCTCCGTTGCCCTTCTTCCTCTTCTTGTTTTTATTTTTTTTGTTGCATGTGACACCTTTTCTTCCACCATTTTTCCTTTCTCTGTGTCTTCCTGCCGGGATTCCTGTTCATTTTTCCAGCTTCTGCTTCTGCTAATTTGACTTCCTTTCCTAGACTTCTCTTTCCGTGACCTTCCTTTCTGCCCTTATTCTTTGCTTCATTCTGTTTTCATATGCTTTGCCTCATTTTCCCCCTGTTTTATATTCTTCCCTCCCCCCAGCCTTCTGATAATTTCTAACATTTATTTTGTAAACATTGAAAATGTACAACAGCGGGAGGATATCTATATAATGATATCTGTATGCTTCCCATCTAGACTCTATTATGAATATTTAGCTAAGCTCTCATTTTTCTTTCTACCCTCCTTTCAGGTATGTGTGTGTGTGTGTGTGTGTGTGTGTGTGTGTGTGTGTGTGTGTGTTTGTCTGGAGCACAGATAGAGGTTACAGGACAACTTTGGGTGTCAGTCCTCTCCCCCCACTTTGTCACAGATGGTTCTCTTTGTTGTTTTGCTGCTGTGCTGTGTAGGTCAGGAAGGTTGGCCTTCAAGTTCAGGGAATTCTCCTGTGTGTCTTCCATCTCCTGTAGGAGCATTGGGATCTCCTGCCTGGCTTTTATGTGAGGTTTCGGGATTTGAACTCGGGTCTGTACACCTGTTTGCGAGTGCTTTTCCCACTGAGCCGTTTTGTCAGCTCTCCAAAGTAAGTTTTAGGTGTCTGTCAGTCATCAATATAGTCCCCTTCCGTATGCCATGTATACCATTAACTTGAACTCAGCAGTCACTGACGTTACTGTTTTTTCTTTTAAGGTAAAATTTAATAGGATGAATTTTAAGGTTTTGGCAAATGAATGTGTTGGATAATTCAAGCCTCTGCCTACATGGACAGTGATCTAAAAAGCATTCCTCCCATCCCATCTCAATTGATCCTGTCTCCACTCTCTCAAAACACAAGCTGCTATCTTACCACTTTAGGTGACTTTGGCCTGTTCTAGAACCTCACAGAAAGAGAGCCAAGAAGAACTATGTTCTTTTTCTTTTTGACAGGGTTCCTCTGTGTAGCCCTGGCTGTCCTGGAACTCATTTTGTAGACCAGGCTGGCCTCTAACTTACAGAATGTGCCTGCCTTGCATCTCTAGAGCTGGAATTAAAGGCATGTACTACCACTGCCCCAGCCAGAACTGGGTTTTTGTTGTAGTTGTTGTTATTGTCTGTTTGTTTTTGTTTTTTAAAGAAGACTTCTTTCATTCAGTAAAGCTGTGTAAAGATTAATCAAAATTAATTTTGCATTAATAGTTATTCCTTTGACTTTGCTGAGTACTATTCCATTGGAGACTGGCACAGATGGCCACCCTCTCCCTCATCAATGGTCAGGGTTGGTTGCGAATAAGGTTGCTAAGAACCTCCTTTCCTTTTCCTGTTCTCCCTCTTCTTTTCATCTCCCTTTCTGTTTCTAGAACACACTCAAGCTGTAAGTGGAGAGGACCACAGGCTTGTACTGGGAAGAAAGGGACAGTGTATGTGACAGGCATGCAGCTCAGCCTCAGCACAAAGTAGGCCCCGGTCAATGGCAGTGCTATTCAGACAAAGGCTTGCCCTTGTACGATTTTTTTTTTCTGACCAATTTTATGTACTATTTTCTAGCTCTGAGGTTTTTGCCAAGTTATGTCACACCTATATGCCTTCATTTATTCCTCCAAAATCTCTCCCATTCCTCGTGAGTTACACAGGGATAAGCATACAAGCCTCCCTTGTGTTATAGGAAAAGAATGATGGAGAAATATGATGGTGAAAGAATTTGCAAAGGCAATAGCATCTACTTTTTTTTTTTTCCACCATGACTTGAGTTTTGCAAGAAATTGCTTCGAGATCCTTGGATGAGAAAAGTGTATTCAAAAGCCAAGAGCTGCAGTGGGAGAGCTACTCGGTTCCCAGCCCCATTAGCTGCCATTCAGTGAGGACTTAGCAGTTTCCATTGGAGCGGAATGAAGTTTATTTTGCCATTTTAATTTGGTGCTGTTTTATTTACCCTGTTTGTGCTAGCCCAAATTTGGCACCCATGCGGTACTCCAAGTGCTAATTTAAGTGGCATATTTCCGTTCTGCCTGGGAAGAATACACAGAAGAGCTGAAAGACGTGTGTTTATAATTACAAGGTACTGAGCTGGCTCCAGCAACATTGCGTAGCATATGGGAACTATGTGGGCTAGTTAGCAAAAGTTTATGCTGAAGCCTGATGCTGTTTGGCTGAGTTTTGTAAACTCAGAGTTGTTAAGCTGTGTCTAATAAAACACCAAGTAAATTTAATATTTCCAGGCTAGTGTGTTGCAGCAGTGAGGACAGCTCTGGTCCCTTTTCTTGGCATGAAATGGCAGAGGTTTTCGATTCCATGCCAGAGATGGTAATTTAGTTGAGAAAAGAGGGATGGGCTAATTCTTTATATATATATATATATATATCAGCATGGTTTTCAAGAAGCTGAACCTGAGGCTGGGCTCCGAATGAACTCAATCTGTGATTTATTTTTCACATCAGATTGACAGAGAAGATGGTTCTGGGTTTGTACTCAACATTTTATGCTTTCTGTTTATTTAATTTTTAAAAGTCTATCTTATGTGTATGGGTGTTTTGCTGGCATGGATGTCTGTGTGTCACTTGCTTGCCTGGAGTCCATGGAAGCAAGAAGAGGGCATTAGATTCCCCCTGGACTGGAGTTACAGAGAGTTGTGAGCCACCATGTGGGTGCTGGGAGTCCAATCTGGGTCCTCTGGACTAGCAGCCAGTGCTCTTAACTGTCAAACCGTTTCTACACCCCAACTTCCTGTTTATTTTTAATTTAATTAAGTTTTTGTTTTGTCCTGTTGTGTTTTGTTTTGAGACAGGGGTCAGGCTAGCATCCGCTTCTTATACAGCTAAGGATGAGCTTGAACTTCTAATATTCCTGCCTCCACTGGAACGTTAGTGCTGGAATTTTAGGAGTGCACCACCATGCCCGGTTTATATGGAGCTGGGGACGTAGCCCTGGGCTCTGTGGATTCTGGGTATTTTATCAGCTAAGGTGCATCCTCACCCCCACGCTTTCTGTCTGTAAACAGAATTACAACTGACCTGACTCTTATAGGCTTTTTCTATAATCATGCGGTATAATAGTATGTGTATAAGTAGAACATAATATTTTATGTTTTTCTGTATTTTGGGTTGAAACCAGGATATTGTGTGTTCTACTACCAACACCCTTAATATCTATCTATCTATCTATCTATCTATCTATCTATCTATCTATCTATCAACTATCTGTTTGTCTGTCTACCTATCTATCTATTTATCTATCTATCATCTATCATTTACATTTTGAGACAGGGTCTCACTAAATTGCACAACCTAACCTTAAACTCACACTGTAACCCAGGCAGGCCTTGAACTTTGATCCTTCTGCTTCAGCCTCTCAAGGACCTGGGATTACAGTTCTGTACCACTAGGCCTGACCGTAGGTAGAATATTTTTATTTTTCTTTTCTCTGGGTAGCCCTGTGTAGCCCGGCTGGGCTCAGATTCAAAGATCCACCTGCCTCTGTGCCCCATGTGCTGTGGGGTTAAAGAGGAGTGCCGCCACACCCAGCCCAAGCATTATAAACACAGTGGAAAGATGTCCTATGGCAGAAATGGGTCTATTAATCATGTGCGTGAGTGGCTCTGCCCACCCAGAGCCCTGCCTTATACACTCGCTTGTGTTTAGACATCCTTACTGTTCCTAACTGATCATGCAAAGCCATGAGGTAACTCTGCTCTCGTGCTGTGCGCAGGCCAGTGGAGATCTTGCTTCCTAATCTGGGCTTGCTTCTCCATCTGAAACCCTCAGCAGCAAGAAGAAGAAAGGACAAGCAGCAAGCACCAGGCCCTGAATCCCCACCGTAAGCCCCGTGAAGCTCTGAGCTCTAGATCCTGATCCTTGGGCCAATCCAGCTGGCAGAGAGGAATGCCATGAGCCCTCTAAGGAAGGCTTCCTGGGCAGTCTGCCCTGTGGTTCAGGACACATATCTGCTGGTGATTACAAAGCCACCTGCTGGCCCTTTATCCAGAAAACCAAGCCAAAGTGGCTTGTGGCAGGGGACCTCTCACATCCCTCTTCTGGTTATTTACACGGAATACACAATGCCGCTACCGCAGGAGTGCTGTCCTCAGAGGCGGGCCGTTTAAACTGCTAGCAAACACAAGCGGAGTCCTCTGTAAGTCATTTACAGGGTCACGTGTCTGAATCAATTTGATTCCCAAGCGCTGCTGGCACAGGAAGCCTGAAACAATGTAACGTCTGAAGTCTCAGAAATTCTCCAGCCAGGTCAATATTTCCTGAGAGATTCAGGATTTCATGTGTCAAATAATGTCCTTTGCACTCATGTCTGGTTTGCTTTTGGAGTTGAATAGCTGAGGCCTTGCTTTCACAAGTTTTCTATGACGTGGGTCTCATGACCCATGGTTGAATACATTATAAGCCCAAACCTTACCCTGCGGTCCATATGGGGACAGTGACATTCGCTCTAGTATGGCATTGGGCAGAGGTGATTCTCTTATCTGTATGCCCTGGGCAGAGGCGGTTGAGCCTTTCACCAACCTGTGGCAGAGGATACCAGGATCTCCATTTTTATGGCTGTGCTGTGTGGCAGAGAGCTGAGTGAAGTCTTCCATATCAATCTGCGAGAAACAGGGCCAAGCTGTTACATTCTAAGCCTAGAGCGCATTCTCTGGGTCTCCACTGCAGCTGCTCCTCAGTTGGCTTAGTATGATTTGAGGATGTGGTGTCATCTGCTTAAGGCCACCAACAGTCGGCATCTTCCAGGCACAACGCCATCTCTCAGACAGAGCTGTGAACTGGAGTTTGGAGAGCTTCACAGAACTCCTTGCGCTTCTGCTTTTTAGCCACGGTGCCATCTGTGCCTCTGTTTCCTCATCTGTAGAATGGGGCTATCGGTGGGCATAGCAATTGCAGGGATGGTATTTGGAGGGAGCCTCTTGGAAAGCAGAAATCAGCTGTGATCTCGGCTCTTGAGAGGGGCATAGCTTTGTCAAATATAGCTGAGGACACAATTAAGCCGTTAATGCAGCTTTTGATCTGTTTCCTAGAAAATGTTAATATGGAGGCATCATGAGATCCATGCCATATGTTACCCAGTGACCACGAGACTTTAGAAAATCATATTCCACATCATTGCACCCTGTCCATGCTGAGGAAGGCCACAGGGAAGAGGCAAGGGGAGCCAGGGTAGGCTCCTGTAACAGTCTAGCTTTATGAGGGAGCTGGGGATGGAAAGGTGGATATAGAGCTGGGCTCGGGTGGCACAGGTCTGTCATCACAACTATGAGGGAGGCTGTGGCTGAGATCGCAGTTAAAGTCCTGCGTGGGCTACAGGATGAGTTCAAGTCCAGTTTAGTCACATGCTTTTGCCAAATCAAAAAACCAAAGACGGGACTATGGAGGCTGAGCGTGCCTGGCCCCCAGGAGACCTCGATTCAGTCCCCAGGACAGCAATAAAACAAACAAGACAAATACAGGATTTGAACAGGTGAGGGGGACATCCCAGGCGCTGCGTCCAGTCTGGCACGGGTGAATCTGTAAGGAGGCACTTGATCGGCTCCCAGGCAACTGTCCTAGCAAACGAGCTTCCTAAGGGCAAGCACCATACTGTGGGCCCGCCACCCTATTCCTCCACAAATCTGCCTTATAGGAATGAGTGTGTGCCTCACGGCTGGGCCGCAAGTAACGACGAAGCTCACGTCCTTGGCTGTTGCTCAGCAGCATGGCTCTTGTTTCTTCCTGTTCCGCCCTGACTGGACCAGGAACAGCCTTTGAGGGAGAATCCGTGGTGTGATATACCCAGAGTCACGGGGCTCCGCAGCAGTAGCGACACCGTGGTCACTCCTGTTTAGAAGACGGTTTCTCAAGTGTGTGCTTGGCTTTCTCACTTGGGGCAAAGTGACTCCGGAAAGCCCCGAGGCCCCAGGGCTCTTTTTTTTCTCCTCTGGAGGTGTTCATTCTGAGTTTACGGATGGAAATTTTACGTGCATGTCAGGTGTGAAGAAACCAGACTGTGGCACTATGCATTTTATTTTATTCTTACATGTTTTTAGGCACTTTTTTTTTTTTTTTGAGTCAAGGTCTCATTATGTAGCCTTGGCTGGACTGGAACTCACAGAGATCTGAGCATCACTGTATCCTGAAGGCAGGGATTAAAGGTGTGTGTGTGTGTGTGTGTGTGTGTGTGTGTGTGTGTGTGTGTGTGTGTGTGTCACTATGCTTGACCATTTTGGTCACTTTCATTAACTCTTGTTTACATTTATTTATTTGCTTGTTCGTTTTGTATGCGAGTGGATGGACGCACATGGAGGTCAGAGGACAACTTGGGGGACCCAATTTTCTTTTCCACCCTGGGAGTCTTGGGGATCAAATTCAGCTTTTCAGGCTTGGCAGGAAGTGCCCTTCTCTCCTGAGCAATCTTGAGGTCTCCGTTCCTATGTATTTTATACCCAGCCGCTGGGTATTTCAGAGAAAACACCAGCTGATTCGGAAGGGCACTCTATCCCCGCTTCTGGCACAGGAGGCTCACTCCATGGAACCCTGGTGAGCTTCCAGAAATTCTCTGGAGCCTTGAGGTGGACCAGGGGGCTCCAGTTTTGGCAGCCTTGCTCCCAAGCAGGCTCGGCTTGCTTCTGCTTTATCACTTTTCAAAGATAAACAATTCCCCTGCCTCATTTAAGAACAGAATCCCTATCCCTGAGATCCCCTGGAGAGAGAAGAAAGATATTGTAGACTTTGCCTGCTATACCACCGTGATTATTCTCATTCTAAAAAAAAAAGAAAGAAAGAAAGAAAGAAAGAAAGAAAGAGAGAAAGAAAGAAAGAAAGAAAGAAAGGAAAAGAAAGAAAGTTTTTTTTCCCCCCTTCTTGGCAGGGCTGAGTTTTTAGAGGTTGCAGTTTCAGAAGGTGGGTGGCTAGGAATCTTTGAGAACACCCAGGAAGGGAAGCCACAGGATCTGAGCTCATTCTGCAAACTTCATTTTGCAAAACTGTTACCAAAAAGGCTCTACGGGTTGACCCGTAGGTGGCGACTCCTTTGGGAAGGGGGGGGGTGTCGAATGACCCTTTCACAGAGGTCGCCAGAGACCATCGGAAAATGAAGATATTTACAGTCCGATTCACAACAGTAGCAAAAGTACAGCTATGAAGTAGCAACAAAAGTAATGTTGGAGTTGGGGGTATGGGGGGGTCACCAAAACAGGAGGAAGCGAATTAAAGGACCGCAGCTTTGGGAAGGCTGAGAATGTACTGTGGGAGGCAGGATTCCCAAGCAGTCCCTCAAATGTGGGCAACAGGGTACCCTGGGCATTGCCTGGAGACTGGGGGTTCCTAAGGCAGGCTCATGGGGCTCCCTGCTTTTCCCCAGGCTCTGTACCTTGCTTGCTTAATGTCTGATCCGTGGATTTGGGGGTCCACTTACTTAAACTTTCAAACATGCGGATGCCACTCTGGGTGAGGCTGGGAGTGCGCGTCAGTTCCTCCCTCCAGCTGAGCTTGGCTGGTGGGCTGTGTGGGGGTTCGTGTTCTCATCCCAAATCTGGGAGGCCCAGCTCTTCCTTTCTTCACATTCCAGAAGAATTCATTTGGATTTCAGCCTGCACCCACACACTCATGCTAAGGCTCGGAGACACACACCTTCTCATCTGTGACTCTGGTACCCGTTGCGGTGAGGGATTGGAGGAGTGGGCTCTCAGAGTATGGCAAACATGGTGAAAACTGATAGATTTCATTTTTCTGGAGCGCATTGAAAACTGAGATATTCTTTTCTTCCCCGACACAAGGTCTCTTGTAGCCCAGGCTGGCCCTAAATTTACTAGATAGCTGAGGATTACCTTAAACTTCCTGACCCATCTGCCTCTGCTTCCCAGGTACTTAGAGTTCAGGCATGGATTAAATCCTGGGTATTGTTCAGTGTAGTTAAGCTCTCTACCAGCCAAACTACAGCCCTGACTTACCTGGAGAATCCTTAGAACTTCCCACTAATAGTTCACCAATGCAAGCTTAGAGTTTTATATTGACGTTAGCACAGAGGGTGAGGTTTTTGTTATGGTTCTGGCTCCTGGGTCTCAGCCCATCCTTTGGTATCAGTGGGCACACCGTGCAAATTTATCTAATTCATAAGCTCAGAGGCAGCAGAAGTTGGGACTGCCCAAAGCCAAAGCCAAGCATTATGCTTGGGAAGCAGGGTGGGGCTGGCACGGCTGAATTCTGGAGGTCAGTGCTGGGGACTCCTAGCTTCTCCTCTCATTCCAGCTTCCTGGGGTGTGTTGGGTCCCTGAGGACAACCCAGAGGAAGACGGGAAAGGGAAGTTCCCATTGAGTCAAGAAACTTGTACTTAAAATTTTCCTTTTAATCATAGCGTAATGATGAAACAAAAGAAAAGCCTGGAAAAGAGAGAAAGGAGGGTGGAAAAAAAAAACCTCTAAAATTTCCTATAGTTTGGCATATTTTTATCTGAGTCATGTCCTCTATATTTCCTTGTGGGCCTATTTCACACAGGTCAGGGCTTGCATGTTTTTGTATTCTGTTATTTTAATTTACACATTGAACTGTGGTAGGCTTTCCATGCCTCTAAAAGTTTCCCCCCTCCCTTTAAAAAGTTGTATTTGTATTTGATGTATATGTATTTGTATTTGTATGAGCATTTTCCTGTACGGGTGTCTGGGCACCAAGTGTGTTCAGTGTGGCTCTCGAAGACCAGAAGATCCTTTGAAAATGGCTGTGAGCTGCAAGGCAGGTGACGGGACGGACCCCAGGTCCTCTGCAAGAGCAGGCAGGGCTCTTAACCCTAAGCATCTCTCTAGCCCCCTTCAGCTTGGTTAAATAGGTGAACACTGTGCCATCCAGTGAGTGAGCGGAAGATAAGCTACTTAACCACTTCAATACTATTCCTGGTGTGGAGGGGTGTGCTCTACTTATTATTTTTTTTTCTTTTTAAAAATGTCACATGAACATATTCATATGGGAAACAGGGCGTGAGCCTTGGCTTGGGGGATGTATTAGAATCATAACCAGCGACTGTGGAGTCCAGGACATTCCACTTACTTTTATCTACAAACATAGCCTTAGAATGAGACATAAAAATAGGGCATTATGTTGATATAATAGTATGTTTTATATAATAGTTTAAGTATACGCATATATATATAGCATATCACATATATTATAGCATATAAAAATGGATGTTTTTGGGTGTGCGCATGTGTGTTTCCCCTCTAAGATATTCTGAAAAATCAAAATAAGTTAAATCAATCTTATCTTTGGAAAAATAAAAACAAAGGGACAAAATTCCTATTTCTAGTGGTGATAGAGAAGAGGGAAGCTACTACACACACACACACACACACACACACACACACACACACACAACTCCTGAAAGGTTAGGGGCCACTGAAGGGTCTTAAAAGGCTTGGAGGATGGTGGAAAGACTGAACAATAGAATGGGACACACAGCCTGGTGTCCTCCCCCAGTGCTCCCGGTGGCCAGACTCCCTCCGCTGGGGACAACCTGTGCCTCACTTTCCACTTCCCAGCGCCACATTTTGGTAGAGGGTCAGCCGTGTGGAGGAAGACAAAGGGCCACTGCTTAACTGGACCACAGCCTGCCTGGGATGTGCTGACTGCAAATGGGGAAGGCCCCACCCAACGGGGGCCCTGGGAACCAGGAGGAGAAGAGAGCTCAGTGTGGGTGTTCCAGGCAGCTTGCTCACCACTTGCCATTTAGCACATGTCTGAAGGAACAGCTCACAGAATTGGCAGCAGGGTTCAGAAAGCTAGACTCTGGGACACAGGAATGCTTAACTCTTTTTGAAGCACAAGCGGCAGTGGGAGCCCAGGTGCATGAGAGTGGGGAGCTGGAAATGCCTCCACACCCAGTTCTAATTGAGCCAACTCTCTATGTAAGACGAGGGGCTGGGACTGTGGAGACAGCCCTCTGGGAGACAGGCAGCCAAGTGCTTTTTTTTTTAAAAAAAAAAAAAAAAAAAAAAAAAAGCTTAGTCCACAAGCTGAGACTCTCCCTAAAGTGTCTGGTTGAGAGAAAGCCTCACACCATTTTATTAACCAACCAACTGTGAGGTTCTCTTAATTTGCATTATCAGCGAGAGCATTTTGAGTCTTGAAACCTAGTCTTCTGTTTCCGAGGAGGAAAATCCGGGCACTTATCGGCACCTTGTTTGCTGAATGAATAAACTGCATGCTGTTTTCAGTGAAAGGAAAAGCAGGTATGCGCCACGTGACTCTACATATTGATCTTATGGGCCTGCCTCTCTTCTTCAAACCCAGGCTCCCTGGCTGCTTTATAGAGATCCATGTGATCTCAGGGTTTCAACTTGGCAGCCATCGTTCAGTGCTGGGTGGGAGAAGGCAGAGGCAGCAGGCGAAGCCAGAGGGTCGAGGCTGCTCCTGCTGCTCACCAGTTAGAAGTGTGTGTATGTGGCAATGCAGCTCTGCAGCGGCATGCTTGCCCTGCAGGTGTGAGGCTGTGGGTTTGCTCTGGAGCAAGATACACACACTTTAAAAAAAAAAAAAAGAACTTTTTAAAAGTGCGAATTAGGAAGATGAAACAATGCCAAGAGAGGGAGGCGGAAAATGGAGCGTGGAGGCCAGCCACTGTTGTGAGGCAGCTGGAAAGGAGGGTCATTCGGATGGCTCAGGAAGAAGGCTTTGAAGGCATGGCGTGGAAAGGGAGGCCTCCATGAGGGCAAGGACTAGAGGGAGAATAGAGAGAGAGCTATTTTGTAATTAGGGCAAGAAATGCAGCCCTTCCAGGAGCTAGGAATCAAAGTCTATGGTAGGTTTTGAAGTCGTGTAGATCACGTTCCATGAGTGATCTAGTTGAATCTCTCCAAGGACCAATCACCGTTATGCAGAGTAAAGGGGTGGGGAGAGGACGCCTCCCCTCCCCCACTTCTTCCCTCCAAGGCATGTGGCATCCTTCCTTCTGGTGGCCTCTCGGCGTCATTAAAGAAGTCAAAGGTCATCAGTCTAGAAATTGACACACTTGACCCATTTCTCTTCTGTGTTGGACCTGGAGTCTGGAGCTAGACGCCCTCAGGGACCATGTGGAGGCCTCAAAGCCCAGGGTTCATTGCTCTCTTCCCATGAGGTATATAATTTGATATTTATTGCCTCTCTCCCCAACAAGGTCTATGGTGCCACTGGGATCCATTCGCTAAAGAATGCTGATCCCTTTATGAATTTTTGATGGTGGAGGAGGAGCGATTGAGACCACTGGGGGACCTTGTGAAATGGAAATGTTTTTTCTTTTTGATCTCTCTCTCTCTCTCTCTCTCATTTTGTTTGCTCTCTCCAACATTGTTGCCATGCGCTGTCTTCTCTGAATGCGACTGTTTACTCTCTTTGCAACAAGGCATAATCACAGCTCTTTGGAGCAGAAACACCCCTTTCCCTGTGTCCAACTTGCTAGGTTCGTTGCAACCACTGGGAACTTAAGGAAAGAGATGTTCTGGCCAGAAAACAAAAAAAAAATTCAAACTAAAACAAAGCAACAAACAAGAATCACCCCTGGACAAGGAGGATGAGTGAGGCTGTCACCCCACCCCCGCTGTTCCCCTTTTGGTGGTCTGAGGGGCAGGACTCCAGGGACCCAGACAGTCAGAATCAGTATTTCACTGCAGAGCGGCTGACAGCCACAGCGCAAAGCAATACAGTCCTGCTTTTTATTAGCCTGTGTGAGTCCAGGACAAAAAAAAAAGTTCTTTTCCCCTTTTCTTCTTATTTCTCAGAGGTAGAAGGTTTTTTTTTTTTTTTTTTGCCAAACCATGAGATGATTTAACTATAATTTCCTTCCTGATTTTCCCCCCAGGGGTTGGGGGACGAGGGAGGAGAGAGCTGGGTGGGTGTTATTGTTTAATAAGATTTAAACAGGGTGCCTATTTTGTGGCTGAAACAGCTTTCGGTGCCCTTTATCTGTACTGGGATTTCAGCTGGTTTTTTATTTTAGTGACATATGGCCCATCCTATAATAAAAAGAGACGAACCATTCAGATTTAATTTGAACGACTAAGGACGTCAGAAGGGCTGCAAGGGGGAGGCTGTACCTGAGCCTTCATTTTTTTTTTTTTTTTTAATCGTGGAGAGAAGTTGAGAAGGTGACTTTTGGAATTAGTTTGGTTTGGAGGCATTAAGTCCCGGATCAAGAGGGAAGGTCAATTCCAAAGTTTGGGATCTATGCCAGCATTGCTTGCTCTTTTATTGGAGTGTTGCCTGTGGGGCCTTTCAGGGGTCTGCCCTTCAGGGGTGCTGCCTTCCACCTGCTACCCCCTTGAACAGGGAAATGGGCTTTTTAAAATATTATGCATCATGCCCCAGACGGCTCCCTATCCAAATGCCTTGTGGCGTGTCACAATGTGACTTGGGGGCAGGGCGTGGGTCTGCAGCTGGCACCCAGAGCCTGTCCATCGTGGGGATTGCCTCTCAGCCCTGACATGAGCTGCCTTCTGAGGACACAGCCCACCTGGCTTCCACATCCCCCTGGATGCATTCCCAAGCCATTGACTCCCTTTTATTTCCCCAAACACCGCCAATGGGGGAAAGGCCTTCTGCATCTAGGAGCCATACAGTTAACTTGTGGGTATGGTAGAGGCTTTGTGGAACCATGTTTTACAATGACAGAGCAAGCAGAGAGATTTGTAAACTAACGTGAGACTCTCACCATCAACTTATATGTGGATCTTCCCTACGGCTATGTGTTCATGCACATGAGACTTTGTACTGGTATTTGGAAGGCACCCCGTGTACCTCAAGTGGCTTCTTCTGAGCTGAAGCCTCGGGCATGTTGCAGAAAGGAGCATCCCGTATGCTGGTCCTGTTTGCCCTGAGCATCTAACGTGCATCGGCACCATAATCTTTCACAAACTTTCATTACATGACTTGTGTCCACTGTGTCTTGAATCACCCCTTTGTGTTGCTTCTAATGGACTAGCTGACAGCCTTTGATGCCACCCATGTTCAGGAGGAAGAGGACTTGGTTAGGTTTCCTTTGGCCTGTGCCATGGGGGTAAAGTCACACTTTATGGTTGTGCTCTGGTTCTGAACTCGTAGCCAGAAGGCATGAGTATCTTTCTTCTTCCTTCTCCTATATTGAGAACCAGGAAGACACCGCTCTGCCTTCTTTAACAGCCATAGATAGCTTAGCTTGGTATAGACCATTACCAGGATGCCCTTCACTCCCATCATGGAATGACAAGGATGGCTGTTCAGGCTACTCTCCAAGACAGCTGCCAATAGCATCCTTGATTTACTTGCAAAGACTTAGAGATTGGCTGCTAACAGCCATCTTGATGAGAAACAGTACTGTAATTGCTTAGGGAGAAAGGCAGGCATTTAGCAGTCGTAAAAGAAAATCTGCCCACAGCCAAGCCAAATGCTGCTGCCTTTCCATGTGGTTGGCTGTCTGTCCCCCTATTCTAGCCCCCTCTTCTGCAGCCGAGGTGGGTCTGGGGTCTCCCATGCCTTCTTCACCCTTTTCATTTCCAATTCTAGGTGCGAGTGATCCTTTTCTGTTCCTCTTCAGAGAGCGTGAGGGGAGGGGACTCCAGTATTCAGTACATGTTTGCCTGGGCTTCCAGTGTGACGATCTTGGTGACAGGAGCCTCTTGACGGGTTCTGGGGCTGCCCAGCAGCGTGTGACCACAGTTGATCAGCTGGGGGTTCACAATGCTATCTACCTTTTCAGAGTGACAACGGGGCAGAGGAAAAAAAGAATGACAATGAAGCTTAAAGCAAGCCCCAAGCCTAGCTCGAGGGGACTGTATGAAACCAATAATGACCCTTGCTTTGTTTCTTCTGGTGGGCTTCATTATCGTCTGCCCCCTGTCCACAATCTCCAGCCTCTTTTATAGCTCTGCTTCTAGAGAAATGCTTCTTTGACACATGTAGCAGTTGGACTTCTGCACTGCGTATGGAAGCCACGTCTGACCGGAAAGCTGCCCTGCTCCTGCCAGTGGTTGGGAAGGAACCTACCTACCCCTTGCCTTTACCACAAAGGCACAAGTGGCTTGGTCCTCACCTCCCTTCTGCCTCTTCCTTTGCTCTTCTACTTGCAGTGTCTATCATTGTCCAGATACAGCCTAGGACAGGAAACAGAACGAAGGGATTCATGGGCTTGGCTAATCACTCATCATGCATATAGCAAGCACTCCTCTGCATGTGGGGTACCATGCAGCTGAGGCACAAAATCACAGGCCCGAGCCCTTGCTTATGTTCCATGGAGGAATCAGGTTCAGGCAGGCCGTGATGTCCTGAGCTCTGTCCAGGATCGAATGGAGATAGGGTACGGGCAAGCACTTGGCAGGGTCCCTGACTCGTGGTGTCCATTCGATGTGGGTTAAAATGATACAGCTCTGAGCCACTGTCCTGTACTCAGCCTCCACCGCCCGGAGTGCCAGGCCAGAGGAGGCCAGGCTCTGGGTTGGAAATGCCTCTTTGCTGTATTCCCTAATCTGATCTCAGTCAGATAACAGCTCAGACCTGGGAACATGAGATTTTAATGTGAAATGAATAAGTACCCTGAGACTGCAGCTTGTCAAGGCTGCGCATCTGGAATCACTTACAGCTGGGTAAAGTCGCTGGGAGCTGCAACACCAGTGAGCAGGGGTTTAAAGGAGGCGCACAGCGCGTTCCTTTTAATGTCTAAACAATCTGATGTTGACAAGCCTTTCACATTAACCCCCAAATGGCAAAGTTTAAACCCTTTATTATTCGATTCAGTTTGGCAAATCATTTAGAGGCTTAAGAGTCCATATTTACACGGGAAAGGCTGATCTCTCTCTGTCTCTCTGTCTCCTTCTCTCCTCCCACCCCAACAGCACTAATATATATGCACATTTGTGTTTACATAGAAGGTTTAAAAGACCCTGAACACCGAGGGAGACTTAGCCTAGAGAAAGCAAGCTGATTCTCCGCCCCCACCCCGCAGGAAGCCCCTAATCTCTCTAGAATACAGAATGCACTAACCTTCCAAATCCTGGAAACACTATCAGATTAACAAATAAGTACAGAAAAAGAAACAACAGGAAATAGTTTCCAAATAGTATTAGTCTTCATTTGAAATATATTGTCGCTTGGCAGCTAACCCCAGCTTGGTGTTATTTTCGTAAGGTTCCCTCCACCCCCACCCCAGAACATTATGAGGGATTCTGAAGACAGAGAAAGGTAGTTTGGGTTCATATAGGGGACTACCAGATATTATGGAAGTTAGAAAGCTTAATTTTTAAGCTGGGCTTAGTAACTATGTCTTGGACCTGTTGCCAAATGGGCAAAACCTAAAGCGTCTCCATTAAAGCACGTGGAAGATGGAGAGAAGGCAGCAAGTGGTTTTTGAGACCTGGATTCAGTAATGATTTAATAATTTGACCACATTCTTTAATAGTAACGAAGGCGCTTTAGTTCTTCTGCAGAAGAAGGTATGATGCAAGAGCTGAATTTTTAATTTTCACCAGAGTAGAGTTTTAATGCAAGTGGATTCGTTAATATTTATGTTGACGGAGACCCCCAAACTGAGACCACGATCTCTCTGACTACCACTAAAGCCCAGATCCTGCCGGAAGCGTTAGCTCGCACTTTGGATTCTCTTGGAGACGCTTATAAAGATGAACACGGCACTGTAATTTTGACTGCAGCTGTTCACCCTTTAGATAAAAATTTTAACTTTCCTTTGGCAGCTGTACAGAGTTGAAGCTAAAATTATGAGTCTCCAGCTTCCCTTAGACAAAATTTCAGAGTTGGTCCTGTTTTTTTTTCCCCCTATTAATTCTCTTCAGTGAGTACATACATAATGCCAATCTTGACAACCCAGGATACTATAGAGCGGTTACGGCAGATGTGAAGGTTTTTGTTTGATTTCAATGTTGCTTGGGAAACTAAACAGTCATTTAACCTAACCTTGCAGTTTAGGGTTAGGCAGGAGAAAAAAGGGCTGTAGACTCTCACACACACCAGGATGCTGCTGGGCTGGAGAGATGGCGCGACAGCTTTAGAGCTTCTGTGAACTGTTCTTGCAAGAAGACCCAAGTTGGGTTTCCAGCACTCATGTCGGGAGACTCACAGTTACCTGTAACTCAAGGTCTGGGAGGAACTACCCTGCTTCGGAGTGAGCCTGCGCTTCCTCGAACACACCCACACACCGACACACACCATACACACGATTAAATATAGATCTAAAAAAAAAAAATTACTCTCTACAGCAAACATTTGCAAGCTGAAAATACAGACTGTGCATATTTAAGTATTTCATATGGTAGTCAGTGTGTAGGGCCTGCATAAGGGCCTAGAGCACAGGCATGACTCGACTTACAAGTTCGTAGGTGTCTATTTAACACAATCATCTTATTTAATCAGGATATTTGCCTCTGGCTTTCAGTAGAAAGAGTGGGTCAGATGCTGCTTCCTACAGGCGCTATGTGCTTGCGGCCTGGTTTCCCGAGGCCACTAATTCCTCACCGAAAGGGGAGCCAGTGCAAATGGCTGTAAAATTTGAAACACGTAGAGTTTCTTTCACTTTCCCCTGCAGTCCCGGCTCACAGCCCAGAGCGGAGAAGAAGGTGATTTCCAGCTCTGCCCCGAGCTGCGGTGTTCACAGAGGCGTCTGAGGGCCAGATGCCGTTTCATTTCATTTTCTCTGTGTGCGCAGAGTTGAAGGAGGGATTCAAAGCGGAGGCCCGAGCCGTTTGACTCTGCAGGCTCTCCACTTGGTGTTCCGTTTGTGCTTTGTGGTTGTCCTGGAAGATAACAACAACAACAACAACGAAGGTGATGCCAGTTTAAGAAACCGATGTCAGCTTCGTAACGAGAGGGTTGGGGCAGCCGGTAGCTCGATTGTTTCGGATGGGCTATTTGGGGTCTGCGGGGAATACCGTCGCCTTGACCTCCACAGCCCTCCAAGTGCTGAGTGTGGAGAATGGGAAGTCTCCCCGGGCCTCAGAACGTACAAATGTCACAAAAATGCAGTTATTGGAAAACTGTTTTTTTTCCAGCTATGGCGGAGCAGAGTGGGTATGAATGCGTGCATGTGTTTGTGTGTGTGTATGTGCATGTGTGTATATGTACGTGTGTATGTGTGCAAGTGTGTGTATACACATGTGTGTGGGCCTGTGACGTGTGCGCATGTATGTGGGTACGTGTGTATGTGTGGTGTAGGGAGAGTGAGGGTGAGGAGAGTGGGGGCTCGTGATGTTTTGCAGTGTGAGTCTTAGGCCTTGTGCCATGAGTAGCTTTGTGTATTGTCAGAATCTGAAAAGAGGAAAAAGATTGAATTGTGTGTGCTATATCACTTAGTTGAGTGACAAAGTTCTAATTTCCTGTTGTGTGTTTGATCCACACCTCAGTGAAAGTTCAAACTAAGATTTTTCTTTTTTTTAACTCTATTTCTGGCTCTAGGCACTATCTAGTATCCAAATGGGATTTTCTCAAACAGGTACACAGGCTGTGGAAAGTTTTCCTTTGAAAGCAAGACTATTTCTCTAGCAGTAGTTTCAGTGTACAGCAAGGACAGGGGCTGCCCTGGACATCCAGCCCTTTCTCACAGACTCTTGCTGGAGACAATCGGGCCTTTGAAGGAGGTCACTGAATCTAAGATCATCACTGGGCCAACAGGAAGCCAGAGGGAGGAGCCGGCCAGAGCTCTGAGTCAGAGTTCCAGAGACCTGGCTCCAGGCCTGGCTTTTGCCCATTCCTTCGCTGGGACACATCAGTGACCTCATCTGTGAAAACCAATTTGCTGGCTTGATCTCACTCGCTTCTTCCTACCCCAAACCCTTATTTGTGGGGGGGGGGAGGGGGTAAGAATTTTCAAATCTTGTATTTCCATTTGGAAATACTCCATGCTCCATTTGCCGAGCACCTCAGTTAAGCCTCATCTTTGGAAATGAGCCGAGAGCCTCCCAAGAATTTCTAACAGAATAAAACTGGAAAAAAAAGCAGCACACTAAACCAGCACATTGCCACATACCTATAATCTAGCACCTTGGAGGTGGAGGCAAGAGAAGTTGGAGTTCAACCACACTGAGTTGGAGGCCAGCCTGGCTGCACGACAGCCTGTCTCACCAAAAAGAAGTCAAACAAAAACTTATGCTAGTACTTACATGCACTGATCTCAGGGAATAAATTCATAGTTGTTAAAACTATTTTTTTTTAATCTTTTTTTTTTTTTCACTGAAATGTGGCTGACATTTAGAAAAGTGAAACTGGTCTCATTGACAGTTTTATAAACACTTGGAAACACCACTTTTTCTAAGCCACTTTGGAAAGCGCGTTCACACTCGCTCACTTTGGTAGAGCGAAGAGTAAATACGGTGTCAGGAATGCGGCCTAAGAGGAGCAGAAAGGACGGAAGTAATGCTAGGTGTGGGATGGCAGCCAGGAAGGGTCAAGAAAGCTATTTAGTTAAAAGGGTAGATGCCTTAATTTTTAAAATCCTCTTTACTTTTTATTTACTCTTTAAAAGTCTGTTCGCAGTCTTATTTACCTGGGATCAGTTGGCACGGAAAGTCAGCCTGGCTCCCTCGGGGGAAATGACAAGTGTTCTGCAGACACCCCAGAGCTCCAGGCCTGGAAACAGCCGCCTCTGGGGCAAAGGCTGTGCTCAGGAGACTTGGGAGAAAAAGAAGCAGGAAACAAGCCCGTGGCCAGGGAGAGTGGAAGGGGTGTGGCAAGCGCCTGGGCTACACACCGAGTTGGAAATGCAAGGTCACTTGAACAGAATTTAGGAAGTTCTAGAGAACGGTGCTCAGGCCCGGCAGGTTGGTGCACACCTTTAGGCCCAGCATTCAGTATGTGTAGGTAAGTGGAACTCTGTGAGTTCAAGGCCAGCTTGATCTGGATAGGAAAATCCAGAGCTACACATTTTATGTAAACAAACAAACACCGATGCTCACAGGGGTTGGTGGCACCAACAGCTTGTGTCAAATATCACGCCCCTGGGTTGATATTGGGCTGGTCAATAGGCCTCGCACAGTGTCTCAGAGATGCTTGCTTGACCTGGCATGGGATTCACTCACAGGCGGATCATTTCACCCCTCAAACCACTTCCCCACATTCCTCACACACCACCCCTTCACCCCCCCCCCCCCCCGGAACCCCAGCTTATGGTTGGTTTAGTGAGTCAGAGGTGGCTCCTCCCGTTGGAGACCCAAGGTGAGGAATTGTGTCCACCAAGCTCTCCCGCTCCTGGGTACCGTCACAGTCCTAGGGTGGGCCTTTCACATGACAGGAGAGCTCCATGGTCCACGATTGCAGCCAGTCAGGGAGAGAGAGGCTGTACGATGCAAGCCCTGGAAGTCTCTCTCTCTCTCTGGGTCAGAACTTCGATCTGAGCAGCCAGGCCCTCCCTCTTGCATTCCTGGGAACCAGCGCTGCTGCTGCTGCTGCGTCCTTCCAGACGCTAGCTGCTAGCTCGTTCCTGGTGCTCCTCAGCCTCGTCAGCTGGAGCCAGCCCCACCACCCCCCCTCGCAGAGCTCTAACCTTTTGATTTAACTTTATTTGCCACAGCAGGGCTATCACCAGAAAGGGAACAATACGCCCTCGCCATCTGGCCCCGGCAGCCCGAGGCGCCCGGTGGTGCTCTCAGCCCAGGGTCCTCGGAGGAGGCTGCTGTGAGCTGGGTGAACAGAATCCCACCAGCGTATTAGACGGGTGCCCTGTTTTTGTGTTTTTGCAAATCACCCTTTTAAGATCCAGATGCAGGCTGCAGCCGGTGATTCAGAAAACCATAAATAATACAGCAGGCTTTGCTTGAGGAAAAAAAGAGAAGGCGCATAAAGGTGTATCTACTGTTATATTTAGGGGTAACAGGCCCCAGATAAAGCAGCCCCCCCTCCCCTTTCTCTTTTCCCCATGACCCTTAAGTAAGTGTGACAGGCATTAACCCATCAATATTAGTGAGTGATTTAATATACCGACCAACATTTGCCTGCAATAATTTCTGTTGTAAACGACTCCTTTTGGGCCCTCCTACCAATAATTCAATGCTTGTAAATCAGAACCTAGTGTGTGTTGCTCCACTCGTGCCCTGGGCTATTCTTGAGGTCTTTTTATTATTTGATTTTATTTTCTGGGGAGGGAGGTCTGGAATCCATTCGAATTGTCCTGGTTCCCCTTTGCTCTGACTGCCACCTTCCCCCCCGCCCCCAAGTGCCTCTCTGAGGGGCTTTATTCTGGTGACAGGCAGCTTGGCTCCAGTTTCGTCACTCCCCCCCCCCCCCCCCCCCCCCCCCCCCCCGCGGCGCACCCCCCTCTTCGGGCGCCGGCCCCCCGCCCCCCTTTTCCCCCCCCCCCCCCCCCCCCCGCCCCGGACACATTGGAAAGGAATAAAGCTGGCTTTGGGTGCAGGGAATTCCATGTGGATACTCAGGTCATGATAGCTAGACTCGCTGTGAGGTCCCCGCTAGGAGGCTTTCTCTGGGGTGAGACTGGCCAGGAGGTAGGAGTTACAAAGCCAAGGTGATCTGGTGCAAGTGGGGATGCAAAGGAAATGGGCCCAGGGAAGCAACGGGCCTCAGAAAGTTCCAGATCAGTAAGAACACAAGCACCAAACCAAGCCTCATTTCTGTGTCATATGGTCCTCTGATCCATGTATCTGCAGGCGGGGGCAGGATGGGCACTCTTGTGCCCCCAAATAATATCCCCACTTGAAGAAGGGTGATTTCTTTAGAGTGAAGATTTATTAGGAGAGCTTGAAGAGTCGGGGGTGGGGTGGGGTGTCTGGGAGAGACTGAGACCCATCTGGTTTGCTGTGGGTCTTTTTTTATTAGAAGAGGAAAAAAAAATCACTCTGTGGGTTCATATGTCCAAGGAGAGCTCAATTAAAGTTATTTGCTGGAGCTTAAAATATGCCCACACCTGCCTCCGCGCCAGGCTCAGAGACCAGACAGGCACTCCCAGAAGGCGGAGCAGATGAAGGCTCCTGTCGTAGTGAATGGAGGGGCAGGGGACAGACATGCACACACGCGCCTCCTCGGGTACCACTTCAGGATGGGAGACTCCACTCCGGAGCCAACCCAGCTCCCTGGTTTATCTGGAGCGCGTACTGCGTGCACAGCTCTGCTCAGCTAGCCTCATAGCTTGCAACTGCCTCTGGTGTGTGTTTGAGTGTGTGTGTGTGTGCCTGAGTGTGTTTGTGTAGAGGAGTGTGTGTGTGCATGAGTATGTGTGTGTGCATGAGTGTGTGTGTCACTAGGGTTCTTCGTTTTCTAAGCGGGCCAGGAGTCAGAAGAAAACAATGGCCCGAAAGAGGCTGTGTCACCTTACCATCTCTCTGTGTGGCCGCTTCCATGTTGATTCCGGGACTCATAAAATCCGTTCCGAAGGCCTGTTGTGAGAATAATAAATAATAATGGCCAACATTTTCTGTGTATTAGGCCCCAAACTAGGCCCTGCTTAACACATCAGCCCATGGACGCTTACCACAACCCCAAGAAATAGGTGATGTTGTCATCCCCAGTTTATAGATGAGGAAATTGGTACCAGGAGAGATGGAATTTCTCATGTGGTTGCTCAGCAACCTAGCCCCATCTGGTCTGCAAACCTGTGCTCCCAACGACATCACTTCAGAGGAACTTTGTGGGCAAGGAAGTTCTTGAGCATAGACAGTACGTAAACTTGCCATGCCCTGGGAGATGCTGAGCAAATACGTTGTGACTGGGCCGTGGTCTTTGCTCTGCTTTTGTCTCAGAAGCAAAGCTCTTCCCAGAGACTGGCATGTAGTTCAGTTGGTAAAGTACCTGCTGAGCGTGCCTGAGAGGACCTGGGTTCAATACCCAATGTGTGGTGGCGCATACCCACAATGCCGGCACAGAAGAGGTTTGAAAGCCAGAGGACCCTCAGCCTCTTGGGAATTCAAGGCCAGTTGGGCTACCTGAGGCCCTGTCTTAATCCACACCCCAAACCCCCAAAGAACAAATAAAGACACTCCTTCAAGAACAGATGCTCATGTATGTTGGCACTGCATTTCATGCTAGATGTGAGAGTCCAGGCCTGGAGCTAGGACCAAAGCTCCATTCCCTATTCTCAGAGGCAAGACTCTCCATTGTCTCTGTTTTCAGAGCATGTGATTGATTTCAGCATCTCTATTTATTATCATTGTTGTTATTATTATTATTATTATTATTATTTATTATTATTTTGTTTGTCGAGACAGGGTTGCTCTGTGTAGCCTTGGCTGTCCTGGACTTGCTCTGTAAACCAGGCTGGCCTCAAACTCATAGAGATCTGCCTGCCTCTGTCTCCCTGAGGGCTGCTGTTACAGGCATGTGCCACCGTGCTCAGGTCGGCGTCTCTGTTTCTATTTCATGGAGACTGGTGAACTTTTTAATGCCTCTTCCTTAGCTGTGCCCCAGGATCAGAGACAGCTCAGGGAGCAGAGAGCAACCCACACACAGGCAGGGGACTAAGCCGGCTTTCTGTATGGATGCTCTTACTAAACATGGGTTCACATCTTTTGAGGTGATCCCTTTCACCTCAAGGGATGACTTGTAGATATCCGAAGAGAAGAGAATGGTACCACAGGGTAATCTTGAGACCAGTGACAGTTAATATCATCTTGAAATGTAGTCTCTGAGACTTTTATTTTTGTCTTACCTATTTCTTCATAGAGATTTCTTATATTTTATGAGTTATTTTATATTATCTGCCTGCATGGATGTGAACTATGTGTGTGCAGTGCCTGCGGAGGCCAGAAGGGGGCATCAGATCCCCCTGGAATTAGAATCACACCTGCTTGAGCTTTCATGTGGGTGCTGGGACATGAACTGAGGTCCTGTGCTAGAGCTATTAGTGCTCCTGACCGCTGAGCCATCTCACCAGTCTCTTTTATTTTCATTATTTCATTTCTTGTCATTTTAAGTTTAATAAAAAAAAACATTATGGTAAAACACATACACTCAAAAGCACATACAGGTCGCGCAGTCAGGGGTACCGACCATCTCTAGAACGTCTTTATCTTGTAAAACTAGAATATTGTTCCCATTAAGCAGTGACTCCTATTAACTTCAGGTAGTTATCCTATAACCTATGCCTATGGATTTGACTTATCCAAATGATTCATGTAACCAGAGCTATTCACTGTCTCCTATTCAAGGGTGGCTCATTCCGCTTGGCACAATATCCTTAGGGTTTGTCATGTAGTAGCACATCAAAGAATGTCTTCCCTTTTAAAGGTTAACTGGCATTCTATTGTGTAGCTATCTGGCACTTTGTGTTCTACTTATCTAGAGACACTTCCATGTCTTGGCTGTTGTGGATACAGCTCCTAACGTGGATGTACAAATGGAATTTCTCTGAGGAGAGAGCTTGAGAAATGGACGCCAACTCATGAACCACTGAGATTGTGGTGTAGTCAGCAGGTGCCCTAGACTTCATTCAATAGCCCACTAGAGTATGGAAAAATTACCAACTGCAACCTGTATTTAATCTTCATATGCAGGTACCAAGGCTGAGAGAGGTTAAAGAATTTGCTCCCGTTAATAAGTAGAAAGACATGAACATGACCCAGGCCTTTTGACTCCTAGAGCTACAGTCTCTTCAACCTTCGATCTTTGCTGGGTCTCACTGTATAAGAGTGAATATAAGACTGCATAAGGAGCTTACTCTCTGTCTCTGCCATCATGAACTCTCCCCCATCAGCTCTCCACCCAAGGAAGAGCTCTCTTTTCTGCTTCTTTGCTGCTGAAGGCTTCCCAGTTCTTGCCTCTGTCTTCCGTCTTTAGTGAGGATGTAACGAACATATACCAGGGTTCCCTTTGCCGCCTTCGCCGATGGCAGCTCACCCTCAGCAGTCTGCTGTTAACCGGGGATTTTTACCTCCCTAGCACACACCCCCCCATCTGCATTTTTTTTTTTTTGGCTTTATCCCTGAAGAGGAGTTTATCCATCATCTTCCTTCTCATCTACTGCAGCTGTACGCACTGCCTCACCCCACACCCCACCACTGACGCTTTTGACACGGGCTTCCATAGTTTCCTATGTTCGGGGCGTGTGGGCTGGGAATCCAGTGACAATCAGCACAGTTCCTTGGCAGCCGTGTCAGGAAGGTCCCCAGGCTTGCTGCTGTGCAGGTCCCCTGGTCTGCCCTGAAGATTTCCTCCTAGTCTTCTCCTCTTGTTCACTCCAGCATGTTAAAGGACTGGATCTGGGCAGTAAGAGCCTCCATCACCTGCCTGACTTGCTTTAGGGGTGCCCCGATCAACCAAATGGCAAGAAATCTGAAGCAATAGGAGGAAGCAGGAGAGAATGAGTCTTTTGCTCAAGAACTCAGGGAGGAGCCAGCCAAGCCGACCCCTGATTGGAATTTTGAGAAAGGTCTCCCGCCTTGTATATAAAGACAGCCAAGGACTCCCTGCTTTCTACTCACTGTGGTAGAACCCTCTTGGAGTCAACCTGGTCCTCCCAAACTTCATTTACCTTCTAGAAACTCTAGCTGTCCGGCTGTGTTGTCGCTGTTCCTTTTAGGGAGTCACATCAGGGCAGTGTCATAGCAGAAGGGATTCCTTCAGGCCCCAGATGGGGTAGGGACAGCAGGAAGGAAGGATGCTCCCCTAAACCACATGGCCACTGTCTTCCTCTTCCTTTCTGTATCTCTCCGGGGTCAGGAGCAGGGCTGAGCAGCCATAGAGTGCGTGTGTTTCTAGAAACCTTGTAGTCCCCTCCCTGGGTTGAAGAGTATTGCTGTCCCTGAGGTCCAGAAGCCAAAGCCATCTTTTTTTTGAGTCAGCCCCGTCAGTGCTGGATTAGCCCTTAACCTCAGATGGGATCTGCTCAGTATTACTCATCTTTTTTTCTTTTTTTTTCCTCATCACCTTGTCCCACCAACCTCTATGGCAACTGCTCTGGTGACCAGTTAAGGAGGAGAACCTTCTCCACACGCATCTGTCTCTGAGAGAGGTGAGCCACCTACACAGAGCACATGGGCCACAGTGGTTGGTGTAACCAAGGGCTGAGAAATACATTGCTTACGGCCTGTTAGAGGCACATCGTTGTTCATAGGACTTCTTGGGGGCCAGGCACAGTCTATGCAAAAGTGGACCCCAGGGTCCTAGAAGGAATCTGTAGGTGGAACAGAGTCCCCTACAGCAGTAGCAGCAGTGCCCACTGGTAGCCTTAATGGCAGTCATTATCCTGTGTCTTTGGTTGGAACCTTAAGGCTCAATGGAGATTGATGCCATTTCTGGTGTCTGGTGTCTGTACTGAAAGTTGATGAAGTCTGATTCCTCCCTGGGTGCATACTTAAGTTTCTTGCATTCACTTTTGTTGTTGTTGTTGTTGTTTTCTGGCAACTGAGGGAACAAACAGAAGTCTCTTATCCAAACTTATCAGCATTTCTGTGCACGGCAGAGCTGAACTCTGCATTGCCCTTGTTAGTGGGCTAGCCGGGATCAAAAGCACAGAGATGCTACATAGAAGCAATGTGGCGTACATCGAGATCTATCAGGGAGTGCTTTTAATGTTTCTTAGCAAAATACGTTGCACTAAATCTTTATAGACTGAATAAGCACTCAGAGTTCCAACACAGTAAACCCAAGTAAACACCGCTCTGATGGGAAATAAAATTCCATGTGGTTAGGGGCAGGGCTGTGATTAATTCTGTGGCAATGAAAGGAACATGAAAACATAGTAAGGTTATTGACTCTGAGAAATGATTTATGTCTGTTGTATATATGTATAAGTATATATGTAAATATCTTGCATATCCTTTAATACCAAATGATTGGCGGTAGGAGAAGAACTGGTGTTTCTCATCTTTAATTATAAATTAATGTGCTGATACCCTAGGTATATAGTCCCATCAATTATTGATGCTGGCCTCGCTATAGGGATTGGTAAGAAAAACAGTGATAAAAGGCAGCATTGCAGAGAGGAGGTGTGAATTTCTCTGACATCTTGTGTGTGTGTGTGTGTGTGTGTGTGTGTAAAACACACACACATCTGTGCAGCAAACCCAGTTTGCCTTCCCAGCCATTATCTTCTGGTATGGGGATTTTCCAGGGCGCCCTTGGACCGCAGCCTTGTCCAGAGTGCATGCCTTCAAAATGTGCATCTAACGTTAAATGATTTTTAATATTCTACATATGGTTTCATGGCTTGGAGTCCCCTCTATGGGAATGAGCAGGCCTGTGGTGTGATGAATAGTGGACTCTGTCCAGGACACCCACTTACTTGCCGACATATCAAACATGTGGCGCTCTCATTACAGGGGGCTGGTCTCCGGAGGCCGCAGTTGTCCTATCTAATCCAGTCTTGTTTTGGTCCCTCGGCTCCGGATTGAGAAGGATACATTGTTCTCAGACATTCTTCTTTTAATTAAATGCACTAGATATGTCACGTCCATGAAATAGTCCAGGTCTGTTTGCACATCTGTGGCCGCGTTCTCCTCCACAGCTTCCATTTGGTTTCTTGGAAAGAAAACCAAGCGTAAATGTGTTCTTGGACTAATTGATCGGTTGTGTGCAATTGGCCTGGACAGTTGAGATAGGATCTTAGTATTTTCGTTTCTATTTGTTGCAGAAGGTCCTCTGTCTTGGCGCTTTGCAGACATTCACTGGAATCTTCACAACCCTTTTCCAATGATCTGTTTGAACACAGCTTTTCATTCAAGTTGGCTCCTCTAAGTTCACATATACCCCCATTCATGCCTGGGGTGGGGGAGGGTTTAGGAGAATGTTTAGGTGGAGGGACACGGCTGTGTGTGGTTTAAGCTTTAATTTGCTGGGGTAATTTGCTCATTAATCCTATGGATACAAAGTGCTGTGAGGAACCTTCTATGCTGGGCAGCGATTCCTCAGCTGAAATGGCAACCTGATAGCTGGTAGAATTCTCCATTCAATTATAATTTTAAAATACTGGAGTAAACTCAGCAATTCACAAGAGGCTAAACTAGAGCCCCATTAGAAGGGTACTACAAGTAAACATTATTAATTATAAAAAATTGCCTAAATTAGATTTTTTTCACACCTGCTTCTTGCTTAATTAGCTAGCAATCCACATATTCCATTCAGTTGAACTCTTACTATTTATTCAAGCATACTTGACATTAACATACTGTTTGATGTTTGATATCCTCAGTTTTAATTTAACCACATGACAACAAATGGTGTTTATGAAATACCAGTGAGCTGGAAAAATATCATGTGTTAGAGTAGCACATGGGAGTGAGCTTAGAGTTTCTTTAGAAAGTGCCTGAAGGCAAGAAGAAAATAAGACCGTCGTTTTCTTTTTATTTTCCTGTGTTTCCATCCCTGTTTTTTTTTTTTTAAATCATTTCCTGTAGGAGGGCTGAAGATCCTTCGAGAACAGCACCGAACCATAATGCAAAATATACCAGCGACGTTTGTGATGGACAAAGTAGTGTCCTTGAGCTTGCAGTTGGGAAGGGCTTTATAGAATTAAGTACCGTACCCTAGAGAGCTTGGGATCTTTGTTTGTGCGGTGTTGTGGGGTGCGGTGGTGGGAGTGGGTGGGAGATGAGGCCGGAAGTTGGCCATGAGCTCCCTCATTGCTCTCTAGCTTGCTTTTGTGAGACAGGGTCTGTCACTGAACTTTGGGTTCGCCAATTCAGCTGGCCTGGCTAGCCTGGCTGGCCTGTGCGCTCCAGGGGTCCTTCAGTCTCCACCGTCCTTGCGCTGGGAGTATAGGTGCGTGCTACTACCCTGGGCTTTTTCACAGACTCTACGGTAGAATTACTTTAGTGTAACTAAGGCACCTCCCCTTCCCCCGTGACTCTCGTTTGGGGGACTGAGGAGGAGGAGAGGTAATGAGGGTCTTACAGGTGCACGCAGCCAACTGGTACCAGGAGAAAACTGAACGTGTGGAGACCAAGGGCTAGACCTTGATCTTTATCCAGTGCCGTCTCCTCTGGTTTGGCTGAGGTGATCTGGCAACCGCAATGCACAGTGAGAGGCCTTTAACAGGGCACCTGCTGGCGCCGTTCCTTCACCTCCTACAAGCCCAAAGTCAGGCCTGTGAATGGGGTACAAACAAACAGGAACGGCTCAAAACAAACCGGCCAGCGAGGTCTTGGGCTTGCTATCTTGAGACCTCCATGTCTAATTGGATTTATTCCTGAAACTTCTCCTCCTGCCCCTCCGATAGAGCCGCTTAGAGGGGGTCATGGCTGTGATTCCTGTCAGCCACTTTGTAACGCGAGAACCTTGAGATCTGATGATAAAAATCAATGCAGAAAATTCCCTACGCTGAGAGACAAAGGAGAAAATTGTCTCCATAATGTATTGATTCTGACTAATGACAAACTTGTTGGGGAGGATTCGGATTGATAGCTGCTGGCTCGTGTCCAGGAAGACACCGCGTTCCATCTGACTCTGATCAAAGTGCCTGTAAATCATTTTGAACTTGGGTCCTGCAGATTTTGTGTTCACACCCTGGAACTGTGGCTAGGGTTTGACATCATTATTCTTCTTTGGGCTGTCTTTGTTTAAGAACTGCTTACGCCTTTTTGGCTGCTGGTGAACAGGGAAGCTGGGTAGCTGGGGCAAACTCGAGGTCACACATTTGCGGGATTGTTTTGTTTTGCAGTTTTGGTCAGGCTGTGTGGAGCTAAGAAAGAGTGTGGTTTTTCAGGTAATGGGTGGCCTTTCAGACCCAGAGTCTGGATCTAGACGCATATGGATAATAGTGGAAAGTTGACCCAAAGGGGTTGACGTCTTTAGGGACTCAGACTAGGTACGCTGGGGCCAATACTCCTTGCTTCTGGAAGGCTCATTATCCTGGCATTGACTTGATATCCAAATCGACTCTTTTACGTCTGGGTTCACAGAAAAACCAGGTATACCAAAGAGCCGATGGCAGCAGCACCCCATGCTCGATGCTTCGTGTCATCAAGGAAATGAATCTTAGGATTTGGGCTTTTCTTGTTTCTTTGTTTTACCCTTCATGCCCAGTAACATATCTAAGTGGAGACATAAACAGGAAGGGTTTATGTTTGGTTAAATCAAACATTTAAATCAGTGTTAAATCAACGCTGTTATCATTTGAGTCAAAATGATAACAGCAAACCATCATACGTTAAGTTGGAGATCCAATGAGCAGTGGGCGGGGGAACATTCTTGAATTACAGGATACACTTAAAAATTATCGAGAGAAGTTTGGAAAAGCTTTAACCTCACTTATGTGAGCACATGTGTATATCTGTGTATATGTATATGCACATAGGTGCAGGTAACCATGGAAGCCCGAAGAGGGGGTTGGGCTCCTTAGAGCCGAGTCACAGGAGGGTGTGAGCTTCCTGACGTGGGTGCTGGGAACCAAACTCAAGCCCTGTACAAGAGCAGTGTGGGATTTTAACTGTGGAGCCATCTCTATAGCCCCTAGAAACAGGATTTTTTTTTTTTTTTTTTTTATGAGCTTTTAACTTGGTAAGAACCTACAATGGTAGGTTCTTTCTACTATTGGGCTTCTTTCTACACCATTTTGATGTTTGCTTCCCTGGCACATGGGTCCTTTCCAACAAAACTTATTAACTTTTTCTTAATTCAATGTAGGAAAACCAGCTATAATAAAGCCCGTTTTTGTATTACTATTTGAAATATCCCATGAATGGCAAATTGTAAGGTTTACTTTCATTGTGTCTTGGAAATTAAATTCCTGTCCTTCAAATTTTAAGCATTCTGTTACAGAAAATTTCAAAGACATGAAAAATATCAGGCTGGTAATACAAAGAAGCTCCATGCGCCAGGTCACTCAAATTTGCTGCAAAGATCACAGCTCTTGTTGAATTTTAATCTTAATTAAAGGGGATGGTTCTGGGTCAGTTTTGTCATTGTGGAGTCATTAGAGAGTATACTTCTATAAAATTTGTGGCTTAAGATGTCACTAGGTGAATATTAAAGGACACTATCACAAGCCAGGCGTGGTGGCATACACCTTTCATCCAAGCACTCAGAGGCTGAAGTAGATGGATCTCTGTGAGCTCGAGGCCAGCCTAGTCTACCGAGTGAGTTCCAAGACAGCCAGAGCTACGTAGAGAGACCCTGTCAAAACAATAAAACAACAGCAGCAGCAATAACAAAAAACCAAAAAAAAAAAGGACACCATCATAAATGCGGCCTGTCACTGACCAAACAAGGTCAGTGTAATAGGGGGTGTATACCTCTTTTCCATATATGAAATGTAGTCAGAGTTTGAGGAGGGTTATTTTCCTACTGGTTCATATAGGTATTTCTGAATGTATGCATAACTTAGCATTTGTGTATATATACATATTTACATATGTATATAAATATGAATATTTATAGAATCATGAATATGTATATCTAATGGTAACGTTATCCTCACCCATATTTTAAGTGTCTGAAGCAGGGGAATAATACAAAGAATTGAAAGAGATGAAAACAATAACTTTAAGTAGATATATTAATTTCATATTATACTCTAGCTTTCTGGAGAATCTACCAGTGATTCTTTTAGGAAGAATTGTGATTACTCTAACAGCTTCATCTCTCAGGGGAACGTTCAGATACGCTATAGAGAAGAAAACAGAGTCCGTGTGTAGAGACTCTCAATTGGACCATCCCTTCTTCCATTAATTTATTTAGCGTGAGGAGTGTCTGCAGGTACCTTTGAGCAAAGCAGAAAACTGACAGCAAACTGAGCCTTTCCAGTGGGGACATAACAAATGACACCCTGCACGATTTTGGGCCCTCGTTTGTTTATTATTCTGGAAAGCTTTGATAAATATTTATTCTGGCCATCCACTTGCTCATTTGCATGTGAAGTTTATTTTCAAAGGCTGTGGTTTTGCTTTGCCTCTAGTCCTTGGAACAAAGGGTAGATGAGCCCTGCCTTCTTTCCCAGCCTCCTTTGAGGGCTCTGTAAAGAGAGCGTGAGTGAGAAATAGAGAGAGAGAGAGAGAGAGAGAGAGAGAGAGATGGTCCTTCAGGAAGAATGGATTCTTATACGCAGAATCTCACGTCTTTAAAGTCAGACCTCCTGGTGGTACTAGACTTTCTCTCACATAGGACCTCAAGTGAGGCCAGATGGAGTCTCTTCCATCCTTGAGCAGCAGTTGAGTCTATCTGTCATGGCTGGAGACTCCAGGGCTGGTGACAAGATGAAGGAGGCGCCCAGAGTCTCCCGGTGGCCACTGCAGTGCTTTCTAGTCCCGACCGTCATAGACAGTTGAAGATCGTTAATGGGTAGATAACTTTAACGGTACCCTTGACCTCAAACCAGGAACAGCACTGCATTGGGGTTTGAGTGATTTGGGCCCTTCTGTCTTTAGCTTGTCTTTGAATTTGTATCCTATCCTCTATGTACAGTGGTGAGATATTGTCTAGAACTTGTTGATATACTTGAGATTATGTGAGGGGACACACACAGTAAATGTACACACACACACACACACGCACACACACTTTAAAAAATCTGACGTGGAAGCTGGGCGGTGGTGGCATACGCCTTTAATTCCAGCACTCAGGAAGCAGAGGCAGGCAGATCTCTGTGACTTTGAGGCCAGCCTGGTCTATAGAATGAGTTTCAGGACAGCCAGGGTTACACAGTGAAACCCTGTCTCAAAAACACAAAATAATAATAATAATAATAATAATAATAATAATAATAATAATAACAACAATAACAACAACAATAATAAATCTGACTTGGAGAAATGCTTTCAGGTCTTTCAGTGGCACAAGTTCAGTTACAGTACTGCAGAGACTGAGTTGCACTCTGCTCTACGGGAAGAATAACTTTACTCTTAAAATCTGAGTTAAGGGACTGAATGAAAAGTCATGGTTTTGAGGTACATTGCGTACCTGTGTCCTAACATCATGCAGGAAGACTTTCCCTTGCTTACCTACAACGTCATGGATTGCTCCTGTGCAGGCCAGCAGAGGAGACGACACCATAGTTTGTGTTGTAGAGTATGCTTCTGCACATAAGAAGGCTTTTCCACAAAACAAAACAAATCAACCAAACCCAAAACCCCACAGCCTGGGAGAACCAGGGCCAGAAGCCAGAGGCCTGACGTCATCAATCAACTTCAGGGAGCTGAGATTCCAGAGAGGCAGCCCTTCAAGCAAGAGGCATCCATGCGTCCACATTCTGGGGACCTTGGCCCTGTCCATTTTGGCTGTTATATTTAGATGTGACTATGGAGAGATCGACTTAGGTGGCAAAAGCTGGAGGGACGGAACTGGTGAGCAGACGTGTCAGGACCTGGGGCAGAGAGTTTTCAACTGACTGTGGAATTGGCTATGGTGCAAAAGCCAGGGCTGGGCAGCACAGCCACGGACTTGGAAAAACCAGAGACCTCTCCAAACAACAGGCCCAAACCAATCCCACTTTGGAAAGAATGATGGCAGCCACCTTTGACACTTCCGATTCTTTGCTTACAAAATGCTATGTTGCCACTGAGTAGGTCAGCCAGGAAAGCAGCTCTAAGTTGTTTCTGAGGAGGCAGGGCCATCTAAGGCAAGGAAGCGTTCCTCACCCACAAGAAGTAAACACCAAGTGTTTCTTCCTTATTCTCCCACGCTGGTCTTCATATCATCCTCCCTGAAGGACCTCACCTGTTGTTCTTCGACTGAGCTTTGCCTGATGAGGCTCTGATAGCCCTGGCTGGCCCTGGCAGGCATTATTATGGGCTCAGGCGGACCGTGTCACCAAGGGTAGGGAAAACAAAGCCTCTAGGTTTGATTTTACTATTTCCTTTGCCGTCAAGATGGAAAGAGGCTACTTCATCGTGGAGTTAAACAATAACAAAACTAGACCTTGCGGGTCACCATATGTGGGGAAAAGTTCTCTTGGGCCTTATTGTACACACCCAGGGAGTGAAACGAAGAGCAGGGGAGAAGCAGGCTCTCCTGGCAACCCCACTCGGCAGTATAAACAATGGCTAGTCAACTGGCATGGAGCAGAAGCTCAGATTCCAATAGCACTCAATGGGGAGCCTTCCTTAAAGAATTACAAGAAGCTGGGCTGGAGCTGGTCCATGCTGGGAAAGGCAGAAGAAGCAAAAACAAGAGTAAATGAATGGAAATTAAGCAGCAGGAAATAGGGATTTGGCACAAAGTTGGAATTTGAAACTGCGGAGAGGTGTCAGTGATAAGACTGTATAGAGTTTCTGGCAGAGAGAGAGAGAAAGAGAGAGAGAGAGAGAGAGAGAGAGAGAGAGAGAGAGAGAGAATGCAGATGTGTTCATTGAACAAAGTGCAGATGGGGAATGGGGCGGGAAGAAAGAATGCTGGGAAGTCGGCCTGAGTGGAGGTGCATTTGCGTTCAAGCAAGGCTTTAAACATTATTTTCTCCGCATGTCTGGATGAAATTACAGGTTGGTTCAGATTGTTCCAATCTACGGGAGAGATTAAGGCGAGGTTTATTTGCTTTTACCTCTTCCTGCTTTGGGCAGCCTGGCTTATTTCTGATGCGAGGCTGGGAGTGGCGCGGGACAGCTGGGACCAGGTGTGTGTCTCAGGCTGGGGGCTGCTCGGCATGTTTGTGCTTGAAATATCTGGGCTGTCTCTGGAGACCTCCGATTATTGTACAGGTTCACTGACCATCTGGGAAGACCTGCAGCTAGGGAGTCACCCCTTCTCTAGCGGCCACCGCGGAAAGAAGCCTGGCCCATCTGGGTTCTACCTCTCATGTGCTGGGTTGGACGGCTGCTGGGCACAGGGTTAACCCGCTGGGATAAGCGTGGGTTCAAATAGTCTCACTGGGTTCAGAGAACAGGAAAGGCGAGCCTGACTCCTACAGTTGTCCTCTTTGGGCCTTGATTTAGAGAACCAGGGTTCCATAGACCGATGCGAGGATGAGAAGTAGTTGGCTTGGTAGGCGATGACAGGGGGAGTGTAATGGGCCTCCCGCTCTGAACGTGTAGGCGAGGCTCCTGATATAGTCACTTTGTCATCTGCCTCACCAGGGGAACTAATGATGACCACTCAGTAGATTTTAGAGGTGTTGTCTGGTACGACAGTATGTATGGAAGTGCTTTGCAAACATCCCGTTTGCAGGGTGCCATCCTATCCTTGTTCGAGTTGCAGAGAGGTGCAGTTTAAAGGAGCAAAGAGCAAGCTTTTCTTGCACCGAGTGGAAGTGAATGTTTCTGACACCTCCATCCTGTGTCTCGGAAGCAGAGGGCGTGGCATTAAGTAGGGGGGTCTGGCCAAGTATTTCCAGGGGATCAATATGGCTATCAGCAAACACAGGGCCGTGAGCGACTTGTCTGGCTCCGTCCATTTGATGAGCAATGCTTCCTTGGGGATGTCCACAAATGTCATGTTTCCTCTTTCAGCATTGTTGACATAATAGTCTAGATTATACGTAAGCCTTACTTCGTGTCCTCTCGGGACAGAGAATACCATTTAGATGTTAGCATTGAAGAAGAAAAATTAGATGAGGCTTGGAGAAGGATGGCCATTGAAATGTCTCTGTCACAGCACACCGCTCGCTTGGTGGAAACCTCACCCTTCTCTATGTTACTTCCTCTGATGTTCCTGGGTCAGAAATCCTGGTTCCCTTTCCATCCTTGAGGCTCTGGCCTGTTCATCATGACTGTTTGATACTATACTTATGAAGAGGGGGCATGTTATGGCCTCAGTTCTTTTTTTTTTCTGATTTAAATTCTTTTAAATTTAAAAGAATTTTAAATTTAATTGGGTATTCATGTATGTATGTGGTACTTGTGTATATGAACGCAATGCCCATGAGAACCAGAAGAGGGCATCAAACGCCCTGGAGTTGGAATCACAGGTGGTTGTGAACTTTCTGATGTGGGTGTCAGGAACTGAAGAGGAGTCCCGTCCCCCCCCTCCCTCCCGCAAAAGCAGTGATCTGAAATGCCCAGTCATCTCTCCAGCACTCTCAGGACCTTTACACATCTCACCAACAAGAAAATAGCACTAGAACTTAGCCAGAAGCAAGAGCTTCCTTCTCACGACCTGCCTTAATTTATTATGTATCCAGAATGACCTTGAATGATCTCTAGATCTAGAGTGATCTTCTGATCCCCTGCTTTGGTCTCCCAAGTGCTGGGATCATAGGCATGTGCCACCACACCTGTTTCATGTGATGCTGGGATTCAAAACCAGGACTTCATGCATGGCAGGCAAGCACTCTATCACCTGAAGCGGTAGCCCCACAGCCCCAGCAGGAGAGCTTTGAAAGGGGTTCAGCTGAGGTGACTACATGGAAACATCCTTCACTTAGCTTGCCACTCAAGCTGTCGGAGGGACTAAACACGGAGTCTTTCCTTTCCCCTTCCTCCTTGTTTAATTCTTCCTCTTCCGTGAATCAGCAGGCTGGATGAAAGTATAAGAATGGTTAGGATAACATTTGAAACTATTTGCAGGAAGCTCTGTTTTCATTCTCATGTTCCTAGAATGAGAATGTTCGTGAAACATATCAATCTGCATGTATTGGATCTCTGTTTAGGGCACTCTGCCCAGTGCCCTGCCCTGAGTGTGGGTGCCCTCTGCGGCCATCCATGAGGACAGTGCTCCTTTCTGTATGTCTGCTCTGATCCTCCCAGCTCCTTTGGCTCCAGGGTGTCTTGTTTTCAGCTTCCATGTGAGTTGGCTCTGTGTGTGTCCTCACAACAGAGACCCTGAGTCCCCAGCCAGCCGCAGTCACTTCGAGGAGCAAATGAAGCATGCAGCGAGCGATTGGGGAAAACAGTCATAGTATGATTAAAATTGTGATGAGTATCAGGCTCCTCCAGAACCTTAAGGTTCTATGAGAGTGGTAGTCAGGGTTCCCCAAACACATGAAGGGAGGGGTATGGACTGGAGACCTGCTGGGTCTCATGGCAGGGACTGGGGTAGCCACCGTGGAAGCAGGAGAAAGGACACTTAACTGAGAAGAGAGCCTTGAACTTGACAGCAGTCGTAACAATAATGGGACAATGTGGTGGTGGGGACAGGGTTGAGTAGCTGGTGATTTAAGTGGAAATACTTTTCTCCTCAGTGTCTCAGAGCCTTTGTGAGAACCAAGGCACTCCTGGCCAGTATCATCCCTGTCTAAATACTTGTCCAAGCAGGAACCCTCTCACTAGCCACCTCTCTGGCTGCTAGAAGGCGCTGCCCGAGGCAGGCTGAAAGAGGGTCTCCATCACCGAGGAGGTCACTGCTCTGGGATCCAGGGGCGCTGTGCCCTCCAGAAGCCAGGGCTCTAAAGCCTGGTTTGGGTTCCCGCACAGTCTATTGTCACCCTTCCTCCAACAGAACTATTTTGAGCCTCTCCTGTCATCCCTCTCCCACACATTCCCTCAGTACGACTAGAAGATAGCTAGTTGGTGCTAACATATGTTCTTATAATTAATTATGTTGCTAGCATGATAGATTATTTATTTGACTTTTTTTTTTTTTTCGTCCCCATTCCTTGCACCAAGACTAAGGATCTTGTTTAAATGAAGAGGTACTAACATACCTTGACAGCAGCTTGTAAAAAAAAAAAAAAAAAAAAAAAAAAAGGAAGACAGAGGGGAAAGGCCCCAGCCTTCAAGAGGTCTCTAATCTGCAGCCCATCTGTTTGATATGCACCTTAATGTACATCTTCGGGGAGACTGAGTCTCCAAGCAGCTGAAGGAGCAGCACAGCTGTCTGCTAAAGCTAAGCCGCTTGTTTCTGACCGGAGAGGGGGACCTGAGGGCCCAGCCCTGTGCGGTGTCCTCCTGCTCTGTGGGTAGGCAAATGCTCCAACCCCTTCTCTTATCACAGATGGGAAATCTAATGATCTGAGCATAGTGTCTGCTTAGGGTGACATAGAACCGATCAAAAGTCAGTCCCCAGATCAGCTGCCTGGCTTTGAATTCAGTGCCTTCCCATCTGTGGAGTGAGCCTCGGTATTAGTTACTTTTCTATTGCTGTGATAAAACCCACAACCAGAGCAACTTGCAGCAGGAAGGGTTTATTTCGGTTTGTGGGTCCAGGAGGATAAGAGCTCGTTATGACACGGAAGGGTGAAAGCAAATGCCAGGCGAGGGGGAGCTGGAGCAGGAAGCTGATAGTTTTTTAACCAAAAGCACAAAGCAGAGAGAGAGAGAGAGAGAGAGAGAGAGAGAGAGAGAGAGGGCATTGGGAACTCTGAAATCAAAGCTCACCCCAGGGACAGACTTCCTCCAGCAAGGCCACACCTCCTGAACCTATGCAAACAGTGCCACCAACAGGGAACCAATTATTCAAATGGCCAAGATGATGGAGACCATTTCATTTATTCAAACCACCGCAGCCAGGGGAAATGGGTTTCCCAGGCTCACCTAGGACCCAAGCAGAAGGAAGTTAGTTAGCTAAGCCCAATAAATGGTTCTACTATTATTTCAAAACAGGCATGTTTTCATTTATCTCTTCAATTACTCACTCAACCAGCATTTTCTTTTCCTTCTTTGTAAATTTAATTTTATTTATATATTTATTTATTACAATTTATTCACTTTGTATCCCTACTGCAGCCTCCTCCCTCATTTCCTCCCAGTTCCACCCACCCTCCCTCTCTCTCCCTATGCTCTTTTCCTAGTCCCCCAATAGGGGAGAAACTCCTCCCCTTCTATCTGACCCTAGTTCATCAGGTCTCATCAGGACTGGCTGCATCCTCTTCCTCTGTGACCTGGCAAGGCTGCTCCCCTCAGGGGGAGGTGATCAAAGAGCCTGCCACTGAGTTCATGTCAGAGACAGTCCCTGTACCCCTGACTATGGAACCCACTTGGAAACTGAGCAGACAATGGGCTTCCTTTGAACAGGGGGTCTAGGTCCTTTCCATGCGTGGTCCATAGTTGGAGTATTGGTCTCTGCGTAACCCCCTGGGCCCAGGTATTTTGGCTCTGTTGTTCTCCCTGTGGAGTTCCTGTCCCCTCCAGGTCTTTCTATCCCCCCCCCCCCGCCTTCTTCCATAAGGATTCCAGCACTCTGCCCAAAGTTTGGCTGTGAGTCTTAGTATCTCCTTTGATAACTTGGTAGGTAGAGTCTTTCAGAGGCCCTCTGTGGAAGGCTCCTGTCCTGTTCCTTGTCTTCTCCTACTTCTGATTTGCCCTTCTGAATGAGGAGTAAGCATCTTCCCTAGGGTCCTTCTTATTGTTTAGCTTCTTTAGGGCTATAGATTTTAGTATGATTATCCTATATTATATGTGTAATATCCACTTATAAATGAGTATATACTGTGTGTGTCTTTCTGCTTCTGGGTTACCTCATTCAGGATGATCTTTTCTAGTTCCCACCATTTGCCTGCAAATTTCATGATTTCCTTGTTTTTAATTGCTACGTAGTATTCCATTGTGTAAATATACCACAATTTCTCTATCCGTTCCTCTACTGAGGGGCACCGAGGTTGCTTCCAGATTCTGGCTATTCTGAATAGAACTGCTATGAACATGTCAACCAGCATTTTCTGAGTGTCTATGGACATAGTAGCTATTGAGGATAAGCTGATAAACCCAGTGAGTTGTTATCCTCTGGGATTTTCCAATATGGAGGTTAGGTTTGACATCCAAATCAAAGAGTCATTATGACCCAGGTGCTACAGTGAAAAGCGCAATGTGAACTGAGCACAGTATATAGGGACACAGGGAAGGGGCCCTATCCTAGATTCGGTAGAGCGAGGGGCTTAGTGAAGCCTCTTTTTTCTCACCCAGCTCAGAGTCTTGCTTTGTCACCAGGATAGATGGTCTTCGAGAAGTTTGTTTTCCTTTTCAGACGCTCTGAGAAAAGAGCACGGTTTACCTACCGCGCGTGCAAAAGGAAAGATAAGAGTGAGTCCAGGTTTCCAACAGGCAGGAGTGATGAGAGCTGTGCCACTCGATCTGTGCAATAAAACAAAGGAAAGTCAGGGAGGCAGTGACATGGGTTGGAATGGGCATGAAAGGTGTGGGTGGGAGGGATGGACATTTGCCTGGGTTTTTAATAAAGCATCACATGTGCCAAGGTGGAGGACAGATGGAGGAGTTTGTGCGGGGGACCCAGCAAAACCTACAGGAAGGCGTGACCAAGACAGGCTGCAGATAAGGCAGAGGACTAACAGGACACAGAAGAGTCCTTAACCCAAAGACTGCCCAGCCTCTTTGCAAATATACCTGATTCCTGGAGGTGGGGGCACTGGTCCTGGTTTGCCTTGAACAAGCCTCGGTTATATGTCAGCTGTGCTGATGTGCCGTGTGTGTGTTTCTGTGTGAGTATAGGCCATGTATGTGTAGATGTCTATAGAGGGTATTGGATCCCTGGAGCTGGAGTTACAGATGGCTGTGAGGAGCTCAGTGTTGGTTCTGGGAACTGAGCTTGAGTCTTCTTGGAATACTCTACCAAGCACTCATGACAAAAGTGACTTTAAGAGGAATACCCGCCAACGATATCTCTGTGTTCATTTTGACCTTTTCTTTTTCTGCTTAGCGCACATTCTTGAGGCCATGGCTTACCTTCTCTGTATCTTTGCTTGCCCATCTAGAAAACAGGGGAGCACTTCCCACTCTGGTTTCCTCCTAGGAATTCGTATGGCTCATTCCTTCATCGGTGGAACATAAGAGCAGTAAACACTTGGTCTTTTCTCTAGCTAAGCGTGTCCATCCTCTCTACCCCCAAGTGAATTTCCAGGTTCGCAGAGATCCAGCTGACTAGAATGATTACAGAATACAAGTGTGTGACTTGGGAAACATTTAAGAATTCTTTGGACAGAGGCAGCATAGAAATACCAGGTGGCTATTAGGAAAGGGGAGGGTGGACTCTATCCAGTGTTGTGCCATTTCCCCTGGCCTCCTGGGTGGCCAGAGAGAGAGTTCTAGAGTAGAGAATAAAGGGCTGTGTGTGGGGCTGGCTCTTTCTCTTGCAGCTGGACAGGCCTGGACTGCAGCTCACGTAATCACTTCTCACAGCCAGCAGGGAAGATTCTAGTCTCTGGCACTGTCTACCCAGAACCTCTTTATGAGTACTAAATTTGTAAAAATTATAAATGAAAATGAGGTTGTGTGTTATTTCAGCGTGTGTTCTATTTAATGAAATAAGATGGTGATATCAAATTACTGGCTAATTTAATTGCCTGGAAAAATTAATTTCTAAAAATGCCAAATCAGAAGGAATAGAGAGACAGCATCTATTTTTGATTTTCATTTGGGATGAAAGCTATACAGAGAGTTTATTTTATTCTTTCTTTTAAAATCCACAAAGAATCACCCGTCTTGGATTGGAGAATCAATTTAGTCAACAACATCATCAAAGAAAAAAGTAAAATAATTCTTTTTGGTTTCAGTTTGAATTATATGTAGTCCATCACTGCTGTTTTTGTTTTTTTTTTTTTTTTTTGTTTTTGTTTTTGTTTTTTTTTTTAATCAATTTGTGTTAAAATCGTGGCAGTTTAACCCCATTTGTGAGCAGATTTACCAGCTTGTGAATTATGTATTTCTGATACTATTTGGAGCACCAAGGCATTAGGACTGCCTGGAGGTAGCCCAAATCCTAAGACTGGGAGTCCATACCTGGGGCAAATAATGAACAGTCATGCTGACATCTCTGACCCGAGGTGGGAGGTTGGACAGTTTTTAACCCATTCTTCCCTGGCGAGCTTCTGGCTTTTTATGGCTGCAGTAAGTCTTTCTCGTGTGCCCCAGTCCGTACTCAGATGCAACCATGGACAGATGAGATGCGCAGGGCGGCGACCAACAGCGGGTCATTAGCTGCCGTAACAGCCTGGAACCTTCTAGGCCGGCGCTTCTCAGCCCTCCTGATGCTGCAACCCTTTCCTACAGCAACTCGTGTTGTGGTGACCCTCCCCACCACAAACTTATTCTGTTGCCAAGTCGTGACAATAATTTTGCAGTTGTGAATTTTGCAGATCTGATATGCAGGATATCTGATAGGTGACCCCAAAGGGGTCATGACCCAGAGGTTGAGAACCATTGTTCTACAGCATAGCGCAGTTATACTGACACCCCGTGCATTGCACACGCACCCCCTATGCAGCACTAACACTTTCTGGCTTTAAGATAATATATATATATTTTAAGACAGAGTCTTATGTAGCCCAGGCTGGCCACAGGATCCCTACGGAGCCAAGGACAACCTTAGAACTCTGACGCTCCTGTCTATCTCTGAAGTTCTGAGATTACTGGCACCTACCCCAGTGCCTGGTTTATGGGGCGCTGGAGATCAAACTGAGATCCTTTGCATGCCAGCCAAACACTCTCCCCCCACAGAGCCCTCTTTGTGTTTAATAAATGCCCTCAACATACACAATATGGCGGGTCCCACTGATTGATGAGGCATTCTTGCTTTAGCGATATATGACATTTGGAAGTTCACCTGAGGGGTTTAAAGAAGTCTTTGCCAAATTCATAGAACTGGTGAGCATTCTGCGATCCACCAGTCAGTGACAGGGGAAGAAAACAGCCAGCTCAGTGGATGCCGCTCGCCTCAGAGGACTTAGGGACGACACCTTCCCGTTGCCACCCTTCAAATGATAGTCATCAGCATCTCTAGACCAGCGAGCTGTGGTGAGTCATCATTAGGCAAAACCCCACGTCTGCTTGGCCTGTCTTCACCGTGCTGTAATGTTTCAAAAGGTGGCAAAACGAATGCTTCTAGAAATAATGATTTAGCCCTTAACTGATTTGAGACATTCTACCACAAATGTCATCCTGTGTGGTACTGATGAATGCCCCCAGGCCAGCCCTGGGCACAACTGTGAAGCAGGCCAAGATTATTTCCTGTGTCCCTGCCTGCTCATTATACTAGTTTTTTTCTGCCTCAGTCTCACGACCCCTCCTCCATTTCCAATAGTATGCCCTTCTAACGCCCTTGTTTTTTTTCTTGTAACGGTGAGTGTGTGACTAGGTGAGTTGGAGATCTCCCTGTACTGGGCTGTTGGTGACTTTCTACATTGCCCTTCTTAGAAGTACTTGCATTTTCAAAAAAGGAACTTATGGAGAGGGCCCCTCGGCACCCGGGGTGTTTCTTCCATGTCCTTGGTGGTCACAATTATCGGCTGATCTCTGGGGGATTTGATTTGTATCTAAATTAAAAGAGGAACCTTGTTAAAGTGTGTGTGTGTGTGTGTGTGAGTTTGTGTGTCTGTGTATGTGAATGTGTTTGTGTCTGTGTGTATCGTGTGTCCATGTGTGTGTATGTCTCTGTGTGTCTGCATGTGTCTGTGAATGTGAGTGTGCATGTGTCTGTGTATGTATGAATATGTGTGTGTATGTGTGTGTAAAGTCCATAGGACCCCCGACATGGTTATTGAGAGAGCACTTTCAGTAGCTTCTAGGTGGGGATTGAATGGAGAAGTAAGCATTGCTTAGCAGCTACCAAGCATGCTGTGGCACAGCCCCTGGCCAGAACTGCAGCTCTACTTCTTCTGGGGAACTTTCTTGGTCTCCCATTTTCACTCTCATGAAATGGGAACAGCAATGGTCACCTGCTTCCCTAGGGATGGTGAAGACCAAAGGAATTGGCGTGCAGAAAGTGACCACGTGACATGGGAAGAACCCTCAGCAAATGGCCTCTGTGATGGCACCCGTGGAGGTGGTTCTTCCCATGACAGCATTTGTATAAGACCCTGTCAATGTTTCTAGCCCTTGGGTGTGTACTGGGGTCTTGGGGTGACTTGTAGGAGCAGCCGTGACCCTCGAGGCCTGCAGCCAGAGCTGGCGTTTGAGCTGAAGCATTTACTGGCCTCTTTTTCCTCACACAGAGAAAAAGGCTGAGCAGTCGGCGCCACTACTACATCCGACTGAGGTACCCCCAGGGTTCCAAAACCCTGGGGTTCTGAGAGATGTATTCATCTTTCAGTTAAGGCTCCATTTATTTCCCTTGTGTTCAGGGGCTCAAGGAGGGAACCACTATTTCCTTTACTTTATGAGTCATGGCTGTTCTGTCATTTTGGGAAGGGCCTCGGGCCCCTCAACCACCTTTCTCCCTGTCCAATTATCTCCAGTGAAGGCACAGCAAAGAGTATTTCCTTTCTAATGTAGTTATAAATGTCGCGTCGGTGGGAGATTCGGGAATGCGATCAGGAATTCCATTTCCTAGTCAAACGGGGTGTAATTACAGTGGGACTCTGGGCTCGTCCCTCTCAAGGCACTGTGGCTTGGGAGGGAGAAGCAAGACACCCGTGGGCCTCCTCTGCATCCAGGGGGACCTGGAGAAGGACCGCTGTCTTGAAAGCCTCTCCCTATAACTTTGCTCGTTCAGCCACGGAACTAGTTTGTATCTCCAGGGTGACAACACCTGTTCTCCAGAGATGCAGCAGTTGTGGGAGTTTCCTTCATCCACACAACTCTCATAATGGGGGGGGGTGCAGCCAGCAGGGGAGCCTCTACAGGTTGTCATTTTGACATCCTCCAGTCAGAGTCACGGAGAAAGCTTGTCACCAGGGGCCTGGTTTCTGTGGAGACTCCTGTGTCCAGTAGGAGGAATGCCCAAAGCGGGTGATCAGTGAAGAAGGCTGCCTGACAGGACAGTGTCACGTGCACAGGAGGACCACAGTGCAAAACTCCCACAGGCGTGATGCAGGCATGGTAGGCACTGAGGCTGGAAAGGAAGAGGGGGCAGATCATTAGAGTCATAGGCCAAGCAGGGGAGTATGGTAGGAATGGAACGTCATCAAATTAGCCTTTGACTAGGGATAGTCTATAGGGACTATCGGGGGAGTCAACAAGGCATCATTGGCAGTAACCAGGCCAAAGGATATGGAGGTTGTAACTAGAGGGCCGAGGAATGAACTTGAGCGTCTTTTGGGATAGAATCACAAGAGTTTGATTGGATTAGGAAATGAAGCTAAGAAGGAATTCTGAGTTATAGGTGTAGGTTTAGGGTTAGACGGCTGTAGAGGAGTGTGTCGGTCTCTGTTTTGCTACTATTACAACACCCACGTGGCTAGGCACCCTTATAAGGAAAAAAGGTTTGTTTTGATTCATGATTCTGATTCAGGTTTAAGAACTGCACCATGCTAGCAGGGCCACAGGGTTTGTAGAGTATCACAAGATGAGAGATAGAGGCCTCTTTCTTCCTCTTCCACCTCCTCCTCCTGTTCTTCTTCTTCTTCTTCTTCTTCTTCTTCAAGGACTTATTTATTTATTTATTATTTCATTTATTATTTATGTGTATGACACTCATGTATATCTACACTCGTGTAAATGTACATGTGTAAATGGACTCATGTGTATATGTACATCCCATGCATGCCTGATAACCCATGAAGGTCAGAAGAGGGTGTCATATTTCCAGGAACTGTAGTTATGGATGGTTTCGAGTTTCCATGGGGTGCTGGGAACCAAACCCAAGTCCTCTGCAAGAGCACCCGGTGCTCTGAGCCACTGAGCCATCTCTCCAGCCCTTCTTTCTTTCTTCTTGTACAGCCACTAGTATTCAATGAGGGGGGCCTACCTCAAGTGTCTTCCCTAACTCATTCTTTTCCAAACACCTCAGTGCTGATTCCATTTCAGCCCACGGACTCTTTAGGAATGCACTTGAATTCTGTCCAAACCACAGTGGTGGTAATGTCACATTTGTGGCGCTGTTGAGAGGCAGGATCTGGTCTATGTAAGGGAGATGGTGAGGTTAGGGTAGAGAGGAGCGTAGGATCAAGGAGAAGCAATCCTTTCTCATTATAGCAATTTCCCCTCAGCCACTCTCCAGATGACTGGCTTTGGTACCTTTCCATTTTTTGGTCCAATAACTTCTCTTTCAGCAAATGTGTCTGGATAAGGATGTGAAAGAACAGGATAGGCACAGGTCGTGGGTTAGAGCCAGCTCCTGTTCCCTGTTTACGCAGTAGGTGCTTTCATATATATGTTCTGGAGGCTGCCCTAGCCATACTGTGTCCCATTGCCAATGGGCTTCCTTCCTTAGTTACTGTACCCTTTCAGAAGAAATGTGCTAGCGGAGCTTGGGGGTTTTGGCTATTATAACATTTAGTAGGTGGATTTTTGCCTTTCGTTCATTTTTGTGAGCTAGTGTCTTGCCATATAGCCCATCTTGGCCTCGTGTGCCTCCTGCTTCAGTCTCCCAAGTGCTGGGATTATAGGTTCTCAGGCAAATGCACGGAAGTAGGTGATCCTGGAGACCAAATCACTCTGTACGTGTGTGTTCCGGGGTGGGGGGGTGTATGCAAGAGTCAGACATTGCATGTGTGCATACGTGCGCTTGCAGGTAAGGACCAGGAAACCACGTCCGATGTTGCTCCTCAGGCACCGTCTCTTTTTGTGTGTATGGGCGGGGAGAGGGGAGGCAAGCACTTTAGCAAATGAATCATCTCACTAGCCCCTGGAGCCCTCTTCCGTCATAAATACTAGATTCTTAAAGTGGCATTTCCCCGTCATGCTAGACAGCGGGAGAGATGGCCTGGGCCCGAGAGGACTTGGCTTTTTGACAGGGCAGGCCACGGAAGTGGCAGCCGCTCTGCCAGCTTGGACAGTTTCTCAAGTTGCATCTTCTTATAATTTTTGATATCACATGGCAACATAAGGTATTGCTTACTGATAGAGGCTCTCTGTCCTTCAAATGAAAGCACGCGCGCCCACAGTCTCTGGCTGTACTCTTGACTGTACCCCTAAACAGAAACATGGTCAAGTTGAAAGGGACATGGAGAAGAGGAGGGAATATTTGACTCTATATGATGGAGTCCCTTCCTAGGAGTTGGTATCTAGGCCACGAGACTCTTAGTTCCGGTGAATGTGGATGAGCTCTTTCTAGCCACTGGTGGCGGGAGCTTCATTCAGGTGAAGGTCCAGAGGAGAAAATGCACGAAAACCTAGAGAAAGTGGGAGCCATTACCAGGTTACTGACTCCAGTTGCTGTTGAACTCAGAAACCCACAGCACTGCAGAGGGAAGAAAAATCTCAGAAACTACCTGATCTGTTGTGCCCCGCTCTGTCATCTAATAGGCACTTGTATGAAACCAGATAGATGCAGGCTTTGGGGCCTGGCACAGGAATATGGACAAGCCAGGCCCGCATCAATGGAGAGCCACTGGAATTGTGCAGGCCCAGAAACCAGATGAGGGAGCCATAGTCTAGGACATAAGGCCTTGACAAGCATGGGCGAGAGTCTGCAGTGGGGACCTCATAGCAACTGTGATTTGTCAACTCAGTAAAGAATTGGCAAATCCATCTTTGTCCCTCTGGTTCATTATTTTCTTTCTTTCATGACCCTTACCCCTTCCTCTCTTAAGACAGGGTTCCACCATATAGACCTGGCTGGCCTGTAACTCACCGTGTAGAACAGGATAGTTTGAAACTCACAAAAACCCATTCTCCCCTGCTTCCTGAGTGTGCTGGGATTAAAGGTGTGTGTTACCATGCCTGGCAGACTGTTTTCCTTTGGAGAACCCTGAAATCCAAAGGGGTCAGCTGGTTTTCTGAGCGCAGGCCTGGGAACCCGTGTCTTCTCCTGCCAGGTCAGAAAACCATGGCCGGTCTGTGGGATAGACTACTGCAGTGACAACTGAGTAGCCACGTAGTTTGTGGAAAGCTGACCTGGCGAGAAATCCTGTGTGCTGCACAACAGGGGCTCCAAACCGTGCACTTTGACCTCTGCTGGTGAACACTTTATGGTCATATCAGGGGAAAGAAGACTGAGACCCCTGACAGTAAGTCAGCTGCATTGCACCGGGGAGTCTAAAGAGGTCTCAAGGTATGGACAGGGGGGTGCTCTCGAGTCTGGAGGTGTGAATGACCCCTTGCTGAGTGCTGGCACGCAAACGTTGCCTCTTAACCTCCCGCTTTGACTTTACCTCTCATGTCTGGTAATCTATGGCCCTGTCTTGGCGGTGGCTTACAGCGCGGTAGAGAGCTGGGACCCTGCTTCCCACTTTGGCACACCTCTCCAGACTCCCCAGTCTGAGCGGCATTAGTAGTATCAGAAGTGGAAGTGTATGAAAGAACGGCTCGGCTTCCCCGTGGAGACTCCTTCCTTTCGGAGCTCAGAGGAGTGTGGAAAGTAGCCACGCTCTGTGGCATCACAGAGAAGACAGGCACTGGGCAGAGAGGTGCTGAGCAGGCAGCGCAGGCAGCATCCGACTTCCATACCCACTTCATACCACAACCTCCCGGAACTGCTCACAACATTGTCCCCGGCAGGAGACGTGTGCTCAGTCTCCAGTTCAGGCTTAGGGAAGCACAAACGTCTCTCCCTCCCCACCCTAGAGCTCCTTCGCCATATATGTAGCTTTGAATGGCCTGAGGAGGGGGCTGGGTGGCGACTCTGCCCCTTCCAACGACCTTAGGTGGCAGTTAATCCCCATGGAGCCTCTCTAAAAGGGGGACAGGTCCCGTGGGGACCTTGTGTCTATTTGCTAATGACTGTAAAAGGCTGCCCCAAACCCCCAAGCACTGGAAAAATGCTCTCACAGTGAAGGGAATGAGAAAGAACTTAGCTCTATAAGGGCATGTGACCTCAAGGCTCTGGAGTGGCCATTTTCAGCTTCTCTCCACTTGCTGAACCAAGTGTAATGGGGCTAGGATTCAGGCCATTTAAGGACCTAGGAATTTCTGGGTAACAAAGCTAAGTCCTGTAAGAGGAAGGGTCATTCGGATAAGGGTGCAAGGCGTTTGAGGATATAATAAAGAAGGCATTGGGGATAAGCTGCCACAAGTCACTGATGTGGTGGCGAATTTATCAGTCCCAGGAACACTTATACCTTCTAATGTACATTCTATACATCCCATGTTACATATTACATATTTGCATCATATATACATTTTATGTGTCAGGCACTAGGGCAGTAAATGTCTTGGAGAGTCCTCCACATCTCCTGAGACTAAAGTATACGCACATGAACACGCAGGAAGTAGGCTCCACTTAGGGCCCAGAGTAACAGCTGAGAAGTGAATTCACCACCTGATGGTCACCATGGCACATGCATAAAACATTGTAGTGGTCAGCATCCCACACTGGAAAAGCTTTTAGTTACCGGCTGTGAATATGTCCAAAAGGTCTGCTATAGAGATAAATCTCTCTCTCTGTCTCTCTCTCCCACCCCCTCTCTCTCTCTTCAACATAGCGTTTCTCTATGTAATAGCCCTGGCTGTCCTGGAACTTGCCCTATAGATCAGGCTGGCTTCGACCTCGAACTCACAGAAACCTGCCTGCCTCTGCCTCCTGAGTGCTGGAATTAAAGGCGTGCACCACCACATCTGGCTAATGTGAAATGTCTTTGAGAAGGGGCTGTGGAGACAGCGCAACAGTAAAGCGCTTGCTGTGCAAGCATGAAGACCTGAGTTCATTCCCCACAACTCATGTTAAAAATCAGGCATGGTGGTGCACACTTGTAACCCCAGTCAGTGCTGTGGAGACAGAGACAGGCAGATTCCGGGGGCTCACAGTTCAGCTAGCCTAGAGCCTACCTAGTTCTAGGCCAGTGAGAGCCCCTGTCTCAGAAAACATGGTAAGAGTGAGTTCTTAAGAATGACACTTGAGCTTGCGTGCGCGCGCGCGCGCGCGCGCGCGCACACACACACACACACACACACACACACACTCACACACATACACTCACACATGGTACTGTTTAACAACACAGCGGGGCTTCTTTCTAGTTCTCTTTGGAAGCATGTCCCTTCTAGGCTTCATTTACTCTGCAGGTGGACGGCTAACAGGGGGCCAGGTATTGTATACCGAAGGCGATTACACCGTGCACTCAGAAAGTTTACTGTGTAACTGGTCTTCCTTTGGCAAACACCAAACCCCAATAGGAGGAGGTTTCCTTAGAGAGTACTTGCTGGAGGGGCAGTGGAGGCATGCTTTAAGGCCCCTTGAGCGACGCCATGTGGGGTTTTTTGTTTCTCATACATATTTCTTTCACGCTGTGGACAGGAACACATGTGGTTCCCTTTCCAGTATCTATGTCCTCTGCTGGCCCATGCGTCCTGAATCCTGTGATGGTGGGAGTGTGCCCTCCCTCTCTCCTCAGACTCCAACCCAGTGGCAATAGGTGGCCCAGGAAATGTGTGTGGGACAAATGAGTGATCCTGGCCATCTTTGGGACAGTACGGGATTGCTTTGGACACCCACACTGCATTTTTAAACAAACATTGCAGGTGTAACTAACTGGTTTACTGGGAGTGGAGGCTCCGGTAAAGAAGGGGAGGAGCTGGGAGGGGTAGATGTGGATTACACACTCTGATGGGGCTACTGCTGAGCATCCAGGCCTCTTCAGTGTTCTTGCGTGCATTAGAGCACAGAGCAGGGAGCCCGGTGATGGTGGAAGCATGGCTTCCATTACACTTTCCCCTCCCAGGAACCTTCATTGCTCGCCCTGTCCTGTTCCCCCCCAAATGTGTCAGGTAAGAAAAGTAAACATATAGGATAGGGGGCCACCTGTGCTTTGGGGTATACCAGTGGTCATTCTGCTCCTCAGCAGTGGTTTGGCAGGGAAGCAGAAGGCCCCGGGACCACGGTAAGGCATCATCCACTCCTGCCATTTACTGCCGTCTACTCTTCACACCTGGGAGGTTTGGAGTCACACCCCATCGACTTACTCGTGAAATAATATGTGAAAAATATGTTCTTGGCATACAGTGCCATACATATCAGATGTAAAGTATCCTTATAATTATTATTAAATCTTGCCGGAGTGAAATATTTCCTCTAGGATGAAGTTGTTTGGCACAGGGGGGAAATAATCCATCCTGTCAGCCTTGCAAATAGCTAGCAAACATTTACTGGTCCGCTGTGGGTGGGGGAGGGTGGAGACAGCAGCGGCTGGGGGTCTCTCTCCCTACATACATAGTCCACATGCCTTCCCTCATGAGGCGCGTGGAACGGGCAATGAATGAAATCATTCTTATGATCACCTGGTTTAAATCACGACTTGCCTAGTGAAATGGGAGGGTTGCCTATTTTAAGGTCTTTGAGAATTCAGGGAGAAATCAAGCTTTTCATTTCAGATGGGCCGCTAAAAGGACCTTTCCCAGCTGTGGTTTCCTTTTTCATAATATTAAAGATTAAAGATGGAAGGAAATGATGGCAGAGATTCCTTTCCACCTCTGGTATTTGGTCTCTACAGTGAGCCATTCGGCCTACCGCTGGAATGATGGGAAAAATGGTCTGACCTACAGGAATGTGAGTGTTCACAGACCCTTGGAAGAAAGGTGCTACTGAACAGGAAACAGTATTGGGTACAGCCTCCCCGAAGTCCCAGCCCTTACCCTGCTGCCTTTCCTCCCTGTGACAGAAAAAAAAAATGTAGTTTAGAAGGTCGACGTGAGTCTCAACAGAAGGATGTGAAAAAACCCATTTTTGTAAACTATTCTTCAGTTGTTAAGCCGTCACTCTTTCTGGCTCTATCACCAGCATCAGGAACAGTGGGATTCCCCAGATATTCTTTCCCTGAGGCCTTGCTCAGTTCTAATAATTTTTCTTTTAAAATTTTACTTTTTGCTATTGTTGTGTGTGTAGGATGTGTCTGTGTGAGCACAGGGGCTCAGGCTCTCCAACACACGTGGAGAGGCTGGGCTTCTGGAGTCTACTGCCATTTTCACTGTGGGTTCCGGGGATCAAACTTAGGTGGTCAGGCTTGGGTGGCAAATTCTTCTTCCCACAGACTCACCTCCCTGGTCATGTTTTTTTTTGATACGGGGTTTCATTTAGCTCAGACTAGTCTTAGACTTGCTGTGTAGCTGAGGCTGGCTTTGAATTCCTAATCCCCTTTTTCTCTACCTCCCAAGTGCTAGCATTATAAAACTATGCCACCAGGCCTGGTTTTGTAAATTTCTTTTTCCTCGTGGTGATATTTCTGAGTACTTTCGTGACATACTCCACTGGCAAGCTTTGAATCTTCTCATCATCATTTACATCACATGCATATATTAATATCAACGAGCGTATACATAGATACATACGCTTATGTGTAAACATATGTAATTATAAATATATCAATGTGCGACATGTTTGTTATGTGCTTATCACATGTAGCATGCCTGTCGTATACTCATCATATACGACGTATTTCTAAGTAGCTAATAGTTTCATCATCATCTAGTCTGATCTACTTAGCCCCACGGAAGTTCTTTCCAGTGGCCTTGAAGATGGCTAGCTACTCTGATGTGGTTCTTGCCCACAGAGGCAGCTAACTTCGGCTTTGGCAGTGTGATACTGCTGTGAGCCAGGTCTGCGTGGCGGTGAACACGGCCCACTGGTCCTTGTTTCTGCCTTCTGGAACACAGACCATGTAAGGCTAGTGATAGGAGCTCTGTCTCAAACTTCTCCTAGCTCCTTCTCCCTGCTACACAGATAAGGACACACGGAAGTAGGCTGCCTGCTTAAAACTGAAGGTCTCATTTCATCTCACCAACAACCTGACCCATCGTATTGCTTGAGAGTCCTTTGCTCTTTAAGTGTTTTCATTACATAGGTTGTAAAAAGGTCTCCCTGAATGGACCCAGACCAGCTTGTGAGAATGGATCCAGACCATCCATACGTGAGAGAGTGTCCGCAGCCAGGTTCACCCCACCACCAGACACATGTAACTAAAGTGACATGTCAGGAAACTCTGGCCTAAGCTGTCATGTGTTAGTATTGTCACACTAAAGGTGAACCATACCAAGAAACCAGATGAACACACACAAATCCCCGAGTTTTAAAGTAAACGTTCTCAATCTGGACAAACGCTAATGGTGTCAAAGAAAGTGATTAGAAAAACAAAAAGGGGAGCAGAAAAGGTGGGGGAGTTTGAGCTTGGTTGGTTAGGATAGAAAATACCACCCGTGTCTCTGATTTTTGTTTGGGTTTGCATTTTTGTCTTAATAGTGAGGTCACCCTGCAGAAGAATGCACGGTAACCGTGCTTTTGTGAAGCAAAATGGAAAAACAACGCTGGAAGGTTGGAGACATGAGGTCCCTTCCTGGGAGTTCTTGCAAGGGTGGGCGTCTCTGAGAGACTCAGCAGTGAGCGGATGGAAAGGGACAATCCCAGCTGATTATGTGGAAGTTTCCACATAATGTGGCATGGTAGAGGGAGCTTTCAGGACTCTCTGACCTCCCAGTTCAAGCCATGTTTTACGAAGTAAGGAAACGAAGGCTCAGAGATCTATAGAGATGGGTCTTCAACCGTGCGGCTGACAAGGCAGAGCCAAAAGTAGAACCTCGGTCTTTGGGTCTTAGCCCCTGCCTGTCCTCACTGATCCCTAACCAAACAGAGGGAATGACTTTGTCCACACGCACAGGCAGTACGGCTTCCACTCAGCCACAAATCAGATTTTACCATTGTTCCCATCAATGACCCGCCACGGCTCAAAGTCACCGGTGGTTCAAGATGTGTTATTTCCAAAATTTAAATTTAGCGCTTATGAGCCTGGGTACTTGTCTATATTTGCTGCCAATGAAAGATGAATTTTAACAACTGTATTAAGTAGAGCAAAACAGGGGAAAAAAAACAAGGAGGGAAAAGAGAAAACTAGGCTTTTTATTTTTTCAAAGTAAAGAGAGAGTGAGAAAAAAAAGAAAGCTAACACAAGCACAAAGGAACACTCTTACTAAGAGTGGGAGGGGACAGGCAGTGGGAAATAATACCTCAAGATGCACTGAAACATTTTAGGGAATTAGGGAATTCTGATCTCTTGGAAAAAAAAAAGAAAATTAATATTAAAGACAAGCTGTGAGTTTCCATCTGGCCTTGCCGCTTTCGACTAACGCTTCCATGACGGAATTCATCTGTCCATCAACTGTCAAAAATTCTCCTGTCAGTAAATCCCACGATACCCCAGCAAGCCCACCCCGCTCAAAATATTCCTTGCCACAAACTATTCCGAATTCTGAATTCTCAGATCTCTGCACTGTAAGACATGAAAGTTGTGGCTCTCCCCCACCTCATCTCTGTTTCCTCTTCCTTTCCTCTCCCCTCTTGCTCATCCTCTAGCATCGGGGCATAAGGGAAGTTGAGTGGGAAATTTGGGGATCCCCCGGTTGTTTGGAGCCTGTGTTCACACCAAGATCCGTCTAAGCTCTTCTTCTGGCATCTGACAACAGACAGCCCACATCTGTTTTAAAACATGGAGTACTTACGAGGTGTGAACTCCTACTGTTTAATGTAACTACGTGACTATTTAATGTACACAGTGGTGGAGGCACCCGGAATGCCAAACTGTTGTGACATGCCTCAAGGACATATATAAACACAATGTACTGTGGTTTGTTGTGACAAAGACCGTCGATGCCACCAACAGGAGGATCTGCCTGCTCACCATTGGAGGCAAATGAGGAAGGAAAAAAAAAAAAAAAAACGTTTGCAGGGCTTTCCCTCGACCCGTCACTCTGAGTCCGTCTGTCGTGCAGTTCATACAGGATGGATGGCTCCACACCTACGTTTCCAGAATGGGCTTCTTCAAATGTTCCATTTCAATTGCTCAAATTTCAGGTTTTCGAAACGAGTTATTCCTCAAGTTAATCTGAACATGTGATGCAGTGGGCATGGGAGAGGCAGAGCTAAAGGTGAGCTGCTAAGGGCTTGGCCTCTCTCTCGTAAGACTTGGTTCACTTTTGTGGGTGTGAGTGCAGATTTTCAGACGGCAGAAAACCTTAGGTGACATTTAGGTTCTACTTGAGGCTGACTTGGGGACGTTAGTTTTTGATTCATCATTATCGACAGAGAAACATCGGTAGCACTTGCCTAAGCTAACATCGGTAGCTTGCTTTACCTAAGTTAACAGGGAAGATTTTAAAGCTTTGCAAAATATTCCATGTTTTTAATACATTTCTCCCAAAGGTGAATTTTTATACCTTCTGACATCTCATTAATCAATTGACCAGAATCTGTTATTTTGTTTCATTGCTGCAATTCTAATTAACCTTTGCTAGTTAAATACTTACCCTTCCCCCGAAAAAAAATTGTAGTCCCTTTTCTCTAATGCAAAAATTTCAGTAAAACCTTTTTTTTCTTGTTATCGGCCTTTAATTAGGCATTAAGTGGGCAGAGATGGGCTCTGTGTGGTAGCCACTGCTCGTTAAGGGCTTTGGAAATGCTAGGATAAAATCTTAAGGTGCAAAACGCATAGGAAGTGTATACTGTATGAAAGCCTCTGAGATAGATCAGGCCGTCCTTATACATACATTTAGCATGCTTTTTAAAATTCTAAACCGACATTTCCCAGCAAACAAACACTTCCATGGTAAGCAAAATGAAACATTCCTCCCCCCCCCCCACCCCAAAGGACAGCAAGACAACACACTCCATGAGAGCCGTGAAGCCGAGAGAGAGAGAGAGAGAGAGAGAAGGACCCAGTTTAGAGATAAACTTTAAACTGGTAATGTTGTGCATTTTGAAACACCAACGCTCAACTTCATTCATTATTTCTGGTGTGGGAAGGCCCTGCCATTAGGATTACTTGCTCCGGGCACTGGCTATGTGATTTGAGGTTCCTGTAGATTTTTAGGTTACTGTGTCCTGTGGTTTGAAGCATTTTCTCTAATAACTTAGCAGTCGCTAAGGGAGTGAATCTGAGTGGGTCTTTTGGTGTGTGTGTGGGGGGGGGTGGCAAATGTTCCCTCTCTCCCTTCTAAGGGCAGGCTGCATCCTGTCCAAGTGCTAAGGACTTTCTTATAAAGCTTATTTTAAAAATGACAGTTTGAAGCGCCTAAGGCCAAAAAGACTCAGCCACAGGACCCGGAGAGGGCAGAAAACCACTTTTGTAGATCTGGGGGAAATGGAGAGTTTGGGTCTGAGGTCTTGTAGAACCAGATTGGTATTTTTAAAAAATGTAGCGAATTAGCCGGCTTGGCTTGCACACAATTTCATAGCACATCCCCCCCCCCCCCCATCAGCCGTGTTTCGTTCCCCTCAGCCTTCCCATTACGTGTAACGCCTCACACCGCTAACAGAGGGAAGTTTCTGGTTACAGGGTTGCAGCGGCGGTCTAAGATTACCACAGTGGCCGGCTAGCATTACCAGCCTCCCGCAGCCTCCAAACAGGACTTGAGCAGGCTTTTATTTTAATTTCCTTTCTCCCCGCTGGCTGGTTGCAACTTTGGGAGAGGAGATGCAAAGGTTCCCCTCGCAAACAGGGTTAGTGCCTCTTTAAGGAATATTTAAATTGCATTTCCTACTGTCAGTTAAGTCTCATCAATCATGTTTTTAATTAAAAAGAAGGACATCTACATCCCACTTTCCACTCAAAGTGCATAATGAAATTGTACATTGGGGCTGGGCTGGAGAATCTCGGCTCGGCTCTGCTCTGCGCGTTCAGTGGGGAAGCAGGGAGGTCAGAAACGCTGGCGCATATGGGAGCGGCAAACAAATAACGCTCCTGATAGGGCCGGGTGACATGTGTCAACCCTTGTCACGGAGAAACAAGAAAGGCAATGTGCCCAGACAAAGGGTGGGGTGGAATCTCTACACACTGGCAGAACCCGACCCACGCGCGAGGGCTTTGTGTAGCAGACGCGGGCTTTCATTGTTCTGTGCCTGCCTCCCCAGTACCCCTGACAACAGCCATCGCCGCTGGCATTCCACCCTGACATCTGTTCAGCTTTATTGATGCGGCCCTGGAGGAATTCCCAGTGTAAACAGGGAATTCTCTAAGGGAACCCCATGTTGTAAAAGGATGAGCCGCATAACGCAGAGATTTAACCACTATTTAAAGGTGTGACACTTGATTGAAAGTGACTTGATTTTTTTCCCCCCTTTCCAATCCCACCTCCCTTTCCATCCTTAACTGTATTTGGCACAAACTAGCTTCGGCAACACCCCACCTCCCTCTCCGCCTTGCTTTGTTTTCCTGTTAGGAAGAAATGAAGGATGGGGGTGTGGGGGGGGGGCGGGGGGTTTGCTGGATACCACCATCCAAAACAGCCATTAAAAAAAAAAAATTCTGGGTTACAGTCAATTGCATCTAGTTGTTGCGCTGGGATCCTGCCTGCTGCCCACCCACGCTCCTGGCAAGAAACAGCTTGAGAGGCACTTGGTCCTGTGGAGGGGGCCAGTGGGGCGGGCTTTGTCCTCCTGCTAAGCAGCAAGTGTGGCAGTTTACGCCCCCAGAGTGAAACCTGGTCATACACATTCCGGCGGTTCTTTGCTTCGGGGACATAACTATGGAATTTTATGTTTTTGGCAATGGCACCATAGGATATTAATAAGATTTCTTTTTCTATACGCATAAAGGCAGACCTGATGGAACATACAAGGCATCCGTCATTCCTCCAGCAAATGCATGCGTGCTCTCTGGCCAGTTCTGAAATGCTGCAGCTTAGATCAACTTCTTGGCAGACGTTCAAGTACAGGGAGTGTCGTGCAAGGCCTGGCCACTAACATTTTGTTGTCTCAGCTAAATGTGCAGAGCTCCGTAAACACGGCCCTTTGCAGCGTTATGGCGTGGAGTGAGCAGTGAGCTTGACTTGTTGGGCTGTGGGGATGAAGCGTACTTTGCCAGGCTCTGGGTCGTGGTTCCAGACCCTGCTCATAGATGGCAAAATTGAAAAGCTGCAGCGATTTCCTCTTGGGCTGAATCAGAATAAATGAGGTTCTGTGTTATCATAATGAAGGCAAAAGAAAATGGCAAAATTATGAGAGTATGAAGTCCAAAGCCACAGACGAAAAGTCCCTCCAGGGGGCTGTTTTCAAAGAACAGATATCTAAAAGAAGATTGAGTGTGTGTGTGTGTGTGAGAGAGAGAGATTATGTGTGTCTAAGTGAGTGGTGTGGGGTGTGTGTGTGTGTGTGTGTGTGTGTGTGTGAGAGAGAGAGAGAGAGATTGTGTGTCTAAGTGAGTGGTGTGTGTGTGTGTGTGTGTGTGTGTGTGAGATTATGTGTGTCTAAGTGAGTGGTGTGGTGTGTGTGTGTGTGTGTGTGTGTGAGAGAGAGAGAGAGAGAGAGAGAGAGATTATGTGTGTCTAAGTAAATGGTGTAGGGTATGTGTGGATGAGAGAGAGAGAGAGCTTATGTGTCTAATGGGTGGTGGTGGTGGTGTGTGTATAAATCCTAATTTGCGGGCTGGTTTTCACCTAGTGTATTGAGATTCGCATTCAAAAAGGCAGCAGGGCTTCGAGTGGAAGTCTCCAGAAAGTTGTTATTCAGATTACCATAGATTGAATATCTCACTTAAAGCCATAGTATAGATTTTGTTTCTAAAAGTAACGTACATATGCTTTCTGGTTGGAAACAATGCATACTCATTTCACACAATTTAGAAAATGTGAACAAACAGTATAACATAAGGTGAAAATGGCCCAGTAAACCACTGCTCAGAAATAGCTATAAGACTCCTTAGTTACTTACCACTCTTGTCTTTTCCCTCTAAAAAAAAAAAAAAAAAAAAGTGGTTCTCCTACTTTTACTCTTTTGTAATGTTTATTTCTTAGCATATCTGCTTTTTATCTGCTTTTCAGTGCCATTGGATGTTTTCTTATGACATATTTGAGTAGTTACCTACTTTGGGACAAATACAGTTTCTGCTACTCTGTCCACTGTAGGCAATGTTGCAAAGAGCATCTCTTCGCAGGGAAAGCTCTGGGCATAGGAAAGGCTCTTTCAAGATCAATCCTGAAGACAGACTCCCTGGGCCAGCGGCTGTGTGCACCCTCAGAGCTTCGCATCCATCTTGCCTTACAGTCAGAAAGATAGTCCCAACTTAGACTTCCTCTGTAGTTTACGGGGGCTCTGGGATGGAAGCCCGCTGGGGGCATTCAGGGATTCCCTTCTAACGTGGCAGACTGCATGGGGGAAAGCCAGAGTCCCATCTCTACAGATACACGGCATGCTTCTAATTAATATGTCCCCTCCCGGGCCCTTCCCATCTGTATTTTGATGGAAAGCAGCGAGTACGGAACAGCTCGGTGCCGATAAAAGACACAACTCTTAACGACATCGTACGTTCCTCTTTGTCAATTTAAAATGAAAAATAAGTTAACGTTGACGGGTTTTTTTTGCCAGTCACAGCTTTAGTCCAAACTGCAAATAGGATCCAGACCTAATTCTAAAAGGGATGTGCTAGCCCGCTAACATGCAGACCAGGACCTGTTGGAAGGTGGAGGATGAGACGGCTCTCGGGTTTTTCAAGCGAAGGACCCTTCCGTCCGCGCATGACTGACTGCCCCTTTAAGCAGTCGGCCTTCCCTGAGTCAGTATCTATCTTTTGGGATTCAAAATAATTTTGCAACAGTGGATACAGGCCTTCTTTATGTGCTATTGGTCTGGGAACAGCAACAGATTAAAAAAAAAATATTACCGGGTCAAATAACAGCTGTTATTATTAAGTTCAGCTTTTATTATCAATTTGCCAGTAGATTCCGGCAGTTAAAAAAAAAAAAGTCCGCATCTGAGCTTTCACTAATCAGTACCCTCATTCTGCTAATATTCTAACGACTGTCAATTTACTTCAGTGCTGCCATTTGCAGAATTTTCCAATTAGCAGCAAACCTGTTCCACCTTCTCCTGTAATTACGGGGGACTCGGTTCAGATCAGCTGCGGCCAGACAGCGCATGATGTAGTTGCCAAAATCATTGCGATGTTGTTTTTAACCTTTGCATGTGCTGGCACAATTTTAACATCTCTGTTTATAGGCAGGAGGCTCCCGCAGTAGTGGCATGTGTCAAAATAGCAAAATTATTTTTAATAAACATACAAGGAGAACGAAAACACAAATATGGGCGTATTTGGGTTTTGGATCCATTTAATGTCTGCTCCAGATTTCGAAGTCTTCTCTGGCCGCCCCCTAACTTCCCTACCCCCCGCCCCCCGCCCCCTTTTTAAAAACCAGAGTCTTGGAAAGGGACTGAAGAGTGACTGAATTGCATTTGGTTCTGCCTGTTTCCTTTGCTAGTGAAGCAGAAGTTACAATAGAATCTTAAAACTGGAGATGGGTGGCGCATTAGAGGTCTATAGGTGGTTCTTCTTCTTCTTCTTCTTCTTCTTCTTCTTCTTCTTCTTCTTCTTCTCTTTGAAGCTAGGTGAAGTCAAGGACACACACCTAGATAGAGGCAGAGCTGAGACTAGAACTATCAACTGCCTCCAAGCTGGGGTCAGTTCCAGTATATAGCAAGCCCCTCTGCTTGTCTCCTGGTGGCTTCTAAATATGGCAGAAGGCAATCGGGGCAGCCTCGCTCAGCCTCCTGCTTTTCACAGAGTGCCTTCCCAGCCAGATCAAAGCCAATCAAACACTCTGAAAGCCGGCTCAGCAGCTGACACTGCCGTGCTAACAACAGCGCAATAACTATTATTACTACACGAAAAAAATATATTTAATAATAAGCTCATTGATTTTCAACAGCATCTCTGTGTTGCCTAATTGATGGGAAGTTGTATGTTTGTGTAGCCGATGGGGGTTATGAATTAAATATGGCCGTCTTTCCTTGAGGGATACATGCCATTCCAAGAAAGACAGGAGATCTACATTTCCCCCAAGCAAAATGGTCCCCTTGTAACAGAAGCATGGAAGGCTGAAATGCAAACAAAAATAAAAGCCATCCATCACTGTTTATTAAGTGCTGCTACTTGAAGGTAAAAGGGATATTGAACTGTTTTTAAATTGGAAAGAATGTAGCGGACAAAATATTGATGGTCATATTACGTGGGTGACAAATTTTATTCTTTTGTTCGCATTCATCAAAGGAGCCGTTTGGAGTGAATTATCCTCTCTATGGCCATAAACCAATTTTTCTTCCCTTTTTATTTTTCTTTTTTTGAGCGCACATGTTTATTAAGGAACAGGGAGCCAGAGGAGATGGGTGCTTTCTGGTTCAAGATGTCCAAACCTTGCTCTGTGAGTCAATGCTCCCACAATCTATCTCTCTCCACCAGTCTATACGTTGATCTCTGAGGTGCTGATGTGAAATTTACTATGGGCTTAAAAGCTGAGGCTGACTGGTCCTGTTCCCACAATTTAAAGGAAAAGGGGTGGGTCAGGTTCGATTTCATTTTTAGCTGTGGTTTTCAAGTGGAAGTTCTGAAGCATTTATTTATTTTTCCAAATTTATGGTATGCCCCTCCACTCTGCTGGCCGATGCTCAATGAAAACATTCAAGTTTCTGTGACAAAATGGGCCAAGTCAAGGAAACGAAAATTGAAAATGTCGGCCCACAATGGGGAGAATTTCAATAAAAATTTAGTTTGAAGTTTCATTTGCTTTCAACTCTATTCAACTTCAAATCCTTTTTTTTTTTTTTTAATGAGGTCGTGTTAACTCAGACTTGCTTCTTCAAAACCTTGCTGGGCAGGCCGCTAGACTCTCCCCTTCCCTTCTTTCCTCTTTCCTATTTTTTGACAGTCTCATGTAGCCCTGGTTGACCTTGAACTTCTGATCCTTCTTTAACTGGGATACTGGTCTGTACCACCATGCCGAGTTTATGTGGTGCTGGCAATCAAGTCCAGGGCTTCATGCATGTTGGGTAAGAGCTCTATTGAGCACCCCTACCCCGTCAGTGTTTCTTCAGCTCTCTCCACCTCCATCTTGTTTTTTGTTTTTTGTGGCCAAGGTGGTCTCCAGTTTGCTCTGCTGTTGAGCCTAGCATTGAGTTCCTCACACTCCTCTCTGCTCCTCCAAAGGTCGGAGACTATAGACATGTGCCATCATGCCAGACTGTCCAGTGTACTCAGCTGTGGCATGAGACGCCTTGGTGGGGGGTGGCAGGGTCTGGCAGCACATGGCACCCCTTCACTTAGAGTCTTGCGATCTAGGGTCTTCTGTCTTCAAAGGTGCAGTTAACCAAAGATGGTTCTTTTTACTAGTATAGTTATTCAACCAAAGCCAAGTTCATTGAGCAGTGGATGAGCTTTGTTTGGGCTGTGGACATAGCTCAGGCATAGAGTGTTTGCCTGGCGTCAGCCAGAACAGCATCAGAACAACAACAAAAAGAGGTTTTTCTTGCAAGCAAATTATAATCTTTAAAAAAAAAAAAACTTGCATAGGAAGGAAGCAGCTTGAGGGCAGTGGGTTTTTTGTTTTGTTTTGGTTTTTTATTTTGGTTTTTCTTTTTGCAGTCACCTGCATCACATAGCTACTCCTTTCTCAACTAAATGATCCAACTTTGAAGGACACTGGCCAGAGATAAGAAAAAGGTTTCTAAGGAGCCCTTACAAGTTGTTGAGACTTGGTGACATGTACATATTTTTGATTTGAGATCACTTTCCCCTATGTTGCCTTACTCGTTCCTCATAGGTAGATATTACTGAGAGACTCCTAGAGTTTCAGTGGCTCCCCGAGTAGCACACAGCCATGAAGCACTGAGCTCCAACTCGTGTCTCCCATAACTATTTATCATACATGACTTGAGATAAGACAAGCCACTGACAGAGCAAGTTCCAAACAGGTAGTGCAGTCCTTAATCCCAGATGAAACGGGAAGATAAAATCTGAATGAAGCCAAAAGGCCACACACCCATAACTTGGCTGACAAAAGTGATTTAAAGTAATTCTAACTGATTTTTTTTTCCTGCACATCTTTCAAAGAACATCAATGTAAAGAGAATTTATCTCATAATATTTTGTCTCTTTCACTGTCTGCCTCTCTTCTTTTTCAAGCGCCACGAGGCTCACACACCTGTTTAGCACACCTACTTTTCTGTTGCAATAACAAAATGTCTGTGGCTGAGTACTTTATTAAAAAGGAGGTTATTTAGTTTGCCCTCTGGGGTATTGAAGAGAATGATGCTGACAGCTGCTGGACTCTGGTGAGGACCCCCTTTGGCTATGGCATATTGTAGCAGATGGTACCATAGCAGGAAATCATGTGACATAGAGAGAAAACACATAGCAAAATAGGAAGCCAGAGAATGACTGGGCAGGGCTGGTACAGCAATCTTCTCTGTATAGCACAAACCGGAGTCTCACACGCCCATCCCCAATTCCTTCCAAGGACATGTTCCCAGTGACACAAGGGTGTCTTTCCAGGACCTTCACTTGAAGGTCTCACGCCACCTTAACACAACAACTCTCAACTAGTAAGTCCTAAAAAGATTCTTCAAAGCCACCTCTAAACCCCAGCACCCCCAATTTTATCCCCCATTGTTTTTCCCCAGTTTTTTCCTCTCACTCTCCCCGTTTGTTTCTTCTCTCATAAGCTATCTCTCCCCAGGATTCCTTCATGTTCGCTATGTTTATATAGATATGATTATGGCACTGGAGCCTGAGGGTTGGGGGTAGGGGATGTAGAGAGAGCAAAGCTGGCAAGTTTTACTGATGATCGACATGGTTTCCTTCTCAAAGGTGAGCAGGCACCCCAGGGGCAAAGTTACTGTGGACCGAAGAGTCCAGACTTAGAGATCAGAGGGCATTCATGGTTAGGAATGATTTCAAAAGCAGGAGAGAAAACTCCTCCCAGGGCCTGAGAGATGGTTCAGTAGTTTAAAATACCTGCTGCTCTTGCAGGGGATCTGCATTCAGCTCTAAGCAACCATGTCAGTCAGCTTACAACCACCTGTAACTCCAGCTTCAGGGGAGCTAATGCCCTCTTCTGGCCTCCAGCACACACACACACACACACACACACACACACACACACACACACACACAC